>NC_043975.1:44072715-44377715 GCF_902148855.1 Sphaeramia orbicularis | reverse complement strand
GAAAAGATACGACAAAACTAAAATTAAAACTAAAATAAAACTAAAACTAAGCATTTAGAAAAAACTGAAAACTAATAAAAACTAGCAAACCTGCTCTAAAAACAAATTAAAACTAACTGAATTACGGGAAAAATGTCAAAACTAAATAAAACTAAACTATAATGAAAAATCCAAACTATTAGAATCTTGTTGGACGCGTTTTAAAAGATTCATTTACACCCATGGAATATGAACACATCTGCGGTCCCACTGGATCCAGAAACCTGTCAGTGTTTTCAACTCCTCAGTAGTGAAAGTATCTATTATCTGTCCTAAAAGTCACTAGAAGTTGCTAAATGACATCATGACCTAACTTGCATAATTGTAAATGTTCATGTAATTGTAATGAATGATGTAGGACAGAGGAATAACACTGTGTTAGAGACAAAAAGTGAGAATAAAAACACCTTAAATATGTTTAGAACTACATATGAACCATACCAAGGGGTATCAAACTCATTCTAGTTCAGGGGCCACATTCAGCCCAATATGACCTCAGTAAAATAAAAACCAGTGACAAAAGTAAAATTACATTATGATAATCTACAATGTTTCCTTAAAAATCCAAAAAACTTAAGAAAAAATAGTGCAATTTTAACAATATTCTGCCTCAGTGTATCAGTTTATCACTTTACACACACTGTAAAAAAAAATTGTAATTTAACAGAATTTCAATGTTTATTTTACAGATTTTTCCTGTATTTTTAAGATACAGGAGGATATCAATGAAATGACAACGATAGACTGTGATTTTGCATGTCAAATGTAAAATAACACAAAAAAACTGTAACTGAATAACCAAAAAATTTCAATTTTTAAAAATTTTTTTGTTGTTTTTTCACAGAAAAATACAGTTAAAATGCATTTGCAAATGTATCATAATTTCACAAATATTTCTTTTATATTTATTAGATTAAACTGTTAATTTAAAGTTTTATACTGTAAAAAATATATTAAAACCAGATAAAATTACTGAAAATTAACCATTAAAGAAGTATTTCTTCTGTCAGTTTAACAAGACTTGTTTGTTAATTGACAAATATCTTGTGTAATTACAGGAGGTTTCACAACAAAAATGTTGAATAAATGTATTTTTGTGAATGTATAACATGTACAAGCACTGATAAACTGTCCAAATACAGTTTTTATCAGTGGATTGTACAACTTAGTCTCATTGAAAATTATATATATATATATATATATATATATATATATATATATATATATATATATATATATATATATATATATATATATATACACCACACACACACACACATATATATATATATATATATATATATATATATATATATATATATATATATATATATACATAGAGAGAGAGAGAGAGAGAGAGATGTGTGTGTGTGTGTATGTGTGTGTAATTTGATTGTTTTAATACATGTAAATATTCTTTATTAAACATTAAAAACTAAAAAAATATGCAAAATCTCATGTAAAGTTAGGGCAAAAAACTGTATTTTAATTATGGAAAATTACCATATTTTTATGAGATGGTTATTTTCCGTTATTTTACAGTATTTTTTCGGCACCACTGCTGCCAGAATATTACTGTGTTTTTACAGTTTTCTTTTTTTTTTTTTTTTTTTTTTTACAGTGCATGTGTATTACAACTTAATATTACAACTACAAATACACAAAACATTTAGTAACAGGTATGATATTGATAAAATGGCATTTACTTTTCTCAAGACATTTCACATTGTTCATATTTGTTCAGGTTATTCACATTTTTTGTAAAAGGATAGTTTGTTAATATATAAAAAAAAGATGAAATCTGCCGTTGTCATTATTTATAGGTTATTATGATAGTATTTTACTGGTTTGACCCACTATAGATTCAATTGACCCAATATGATTTTAACACCATTGATTGTTAATATCTTAATGTAATTTTTGGATTTCACAAATTCATCCTGCGGGGCTGGACTGGACCCTTTGGCGGGCCAGATTTTGCCCCCGGGCCGCATGTTTGACACCTGTGGATTAAAGTAATGGTAAGTAATTCAGTAATGGTCCTGTGAAAAACAATGAACGATGCTCCAGACAGGATGAAAAAAGAGGAGATGTCCACACAAAAGAGGACACTGGGTCGTCCTGAGGAGAACCCGTCCGACAGAGGAGGTGGTTTGACGCACTAATACTCAAAAACATCCAACTCCATCATGAAGAACCTCCACCAACAATTATCAACAAGAAACCTTCCACAGCTGGACTCACCTGACAGTGACCGACCCCCCTGAAGGACGTGGACAATGACCCACCCCCTCTACGACTCTGACACTCAGGATCATTAACATATAACCTCCACAGACCACTCCCCCTACAGGTTTATAAGTCTGGCCCCACCCTTCCAACAAACAGAACAGATGAAAGACGAAACATTTTCAACAACAACACCAGTCCAGTTAAGAGAACCAGTCCAGTTAACAGAACCAATCTAGTTAACAGAACCAGTCCAGTTAAAAGAACCAGTCCAGTTAACAGAACCAATCTAGTTAACAGAACCAGTCCAGTTAAAAGAACCAGTTCAGTTAACAGAACATGTAGGAAGGACACAAAGCCTTTAAATCACAGCCAAGGAAAAGTCTGAACATAAACAGATTTAGAAACTGGCAGATGGTAGATGTGAACTGGTTGTTGTTTTGTTGTCTGTGTCTGGAACACACAGTCCTCCTGTCCTTTCCACACTGGGCTACAAAGCCGTGGTGAACAGTTCCCATTAAATCTGGTCCGGTGGCACCGAAGTACAAAGGCTGTGAGGCGGAACACACTCATGTTTTATTCATGTTAAAACGCTTCGTGTCCGTCCTTTAACATTTGAGCTGACGACATGATGACACTGTGCTGTTCAAACTGAAAAACAACGAAAGAAACTGAGGAAAGTCTGTGACCTGGAACCAAAAACAACATTTGAAACAAACCCACGGTGAATGTGTTTCAGTTGAACTGGGTGTTTTATTTACAGCAGTGGTTCCAACCTTTTTTGGCTCCTGACCCCATTTTAACATCACAAATTTCAGGCGACCACAGACATTCAAAACAGAGACTTTTTTTTGGCTACAATTAATTTGTTTTTGATCGTGTAATAGGTTGCTATAATATACTGCAAATAAACATTAATTTTACGCAACATTTAGACTATACTATATAATGTAAATGTTTATTATTAAGTTTAAATTTTTAATTTTTTTTTTTTAAATAAATTATTACAAATTTCAGGCGACCCCAGACATTCAAAATGGAGACATTTTATCTGCTAAAATTAATTTGTTTTTGATCATGTAATGGTTTGCTATAATATGTTGCACAGGGGTTTTTCTAGAAAAAATTAATAAGAGGGAGCCGTGGTCTGAAAAGATGCCAATTTGTGTCGTTTTGAACTGTCAGACAGTCTACCTACTATGTTTATGATAGTTTTGGAATAATTATATCGTTTTTGATGACCAAACACATTGTCATGTGTTGTTACTGTGGTAGTTTTTGGAGAGACTGCATGCTGAGGTTGTGCTAGACATTTTTATTGTCCGTCATTTTGACAGACATGGTCGTAAAAATTCCATCATGACATATTATTATCCATCATTTCAAATTTTTATTTTTTAATGATAATAAGATATATTTAGTAGTATTTAATGTTCAAAAACATCTCAATGATGCAGCAGCTGTAGTTGCTGCTGGCTGATAAACCAACGTGATATCATGACTCGCATAATTATATACACCACTTTTAACTGGTGTGTTATCTGTAGACATTATCAGCTTTCCTTGTGTGTGTTCACGCAGTGTCAGATACCATGCACTGAGGGTCAGGGTTTGGGTTCTGTGAACCACAGATCTGGGCACAAACTGACATGCCATCAAATAACACATGAAAGGTAGAAAATGCGTACATGTAACACACCAAATGCCATCAGAACTGGAGTATTCCTTGCTTGTCCATCATCTTTCACCGCATCAGTCCCTCTTTTTTCACTGCGTTTATCAATGCCATCACATTTACTGGGCTTTTGAAAATAACTAAGGAGACTCGGCTGTCTGCACAGTTTGCGCTAGCAAAGTAGCATCTAATTTTGGCTAAAGTCAGCAAAACAATGACACAAGACTGGACACTGACTGATTAATATGCACACTCACCATTAACTGGACAGGGGGTCTACTACAGGTGGACTAACTGGACAGGGGTCTACGACAGGTGGACTAACTGGACAGGGGTCTACGACAGGTGGACTAACTGGACAGGGGTCTACGACAGGTGGACTAACTGGACAGGGGGTCTACTACAGGTGGACTAACTGGACAGGGGGTCTACTACAGGTGGACTAACTGGACAGGGGGTCTACTACAGGTGGACTAACTGGACAGGGGTCTACGACAGGTGGACTAACTGGACAGGGGTCTACTACAGGTGGACTAACTGGACAGGGGGTCTACTACAGGAGGACTAACTGGACAGGGGTCTACTACAGGTGGACAAACTGGACAGGGGTCTACGACAGGTGGACTAACTGGACAGGGGTCTACGACAGGTGGACTAACTGGACAGGGGGTCTACTACAGGTGGACAAACTGGACAGGGGTCTACGACAGGTGGACTAACTGGACAGGGGGTCTACTCCAGGTGGACTAACTGGACAGGGGGTCTACTACAGGTGGACAAACTGGACAGGGGTCTACGACAGGTGGACTAACTGGACAGGGGGTCTACTCCAGGTGGACTAACTGGACAGGGGGTCTACTACAGGAGGACTAACTGGACAGGGGTCTACGACAGGTGGACTAACTGGACAGGGGTCTACGACAGGTGGACTAACTGGACAGGGGGTCTACTACAGGTGGACTAACTGGACATTGTCAGGGGTCTACGACAGGTGGACTAACTGGACAGGGGGTCTACTCCAGGTGGACTAACTGGACAGGGGGTCTACTCCAGGTGGACTAACGGTGAGTCATGTGACTGCAGTACTGCTGTTGTATTCAGTGTAGTTGTGAACAGTGGTGCTGTTGGTTCTATACAGGTAGGAGGCTGTTATGGACTGTTTGATGCCTTGTTCAGAGACAGACAGACCAGCAATTCTGCAGCAGGTTCTGTTCACAGTGTTGTGTGAAAACTGTCTTTGGTAGTGTTATGAGACTGGTGTGTGTGTGTGTGTGTGTGTGTGTATTGTGTGTGTGTGTTCCTTTAAGTGCGAGAGTGGTGTGTGGTGCGTGCGTGTGCGTATAGTGTGAGTGGTTGAGCAAGGTGAGGGAGCGTCAGTTTTGAGTATGAGTGTGTAGGAGGACAGAAGGAAAAAGTGTTCTAACATCCATATACTGTGCATAAAATATAAGCTGCTGTCTTCCACTACTGGCAAGGGAGTTAACCCCGACATCGGCCCTGGAGGAAATCTCCCCTGTGCTCGCTGACTACGGTCGGACGAGCCGAGCAGGAAAGGTTAACAGTAGATTACCCTCTGTATTTTAATCTGTCAAAATGACAGACGGCCTTCAGAATTTTCCGTTGTTTAAAAAAAAAAATCCGTCAGTGACGGAATATTTTCGGTTAGCACGACCTCTGATTGCATGTTGTGTAAGTACTGTGTTGCATGTAACTATATGTGTACGGTGTAACTGTGAGCTTTGGGGTAAAAAAAAAAAAAAATGGGAATTTCGGTAAGGGGGAGCTAGCCGAAAGTATGAGGGCACAGCGCCCCTGTTCCCCGGTTCAGAAAAACCCTTGTTGCAAATAAACATTAATTTTAAACATTTAGACTATATAATGTAAATTTTATTCATAAGTTTTAATTTTTTAATTTTTTTTTTATTAATTATTACAAATTTCAAGCGACCCCAGACATTCAAAACAAAGGCATTTTATTTGCTAAAATTAATTTGTTTTTGATTGTGTAATAGTTTGCGATAATATGTAGCAAATAAATATTAATTTAAGGCAACATTTAGGCTATATAATATAAATTTTTATTAGCAAGTTATAATTTTTTTCAATTACTAGACATTTCAGGCGACCCCATTTGAATTCCAGGTGACCCCATTTGGGGTCCCGACCCCAAGGTTAAAAAACAGTGATTTCCAGGATGAACAGGGGTTTGACTGTGGTGCTTCTGGATGAAGGTGTGTGTGTTTACCTTCAGGGGAGGTGATGGTGGACGACAGAGGAGTTCCAGTGCACGACGACTGGTCAATGGCTCCAGACGAGGACAGAGTCAGGTTCTCACTGTCTGGAGTCACTCCACACTGGAAACAAATACAGAAAGGACAGCAGTGAAAATAAAAGATGAGCGTATGATCCTGTACATATACACCAGACGTTGATTGATTGACTGATTGAATGATTGATTGATGTATTTATTTCGAATATGATTGTCAAAACAGAAGACAAAAATATAAACAACCTGATATTTGTAAAGAAAAATAAGTGCAATTTTAACATTTTGTTGTTTCTAAAATGTTTTGTTCAAATTCATGTTTTATTATTTATTTTGTTCATATTTGTTGATTTTTCTTTTTTTGGGTGATTTTTTGTTTATTTCTGTTTTTTTCTATTCACATTTATCAAATTTTTGTCCACTGTACATTTACAAACTATCCTTTAACAATAAAACATGTCTAAAACTGAATAAATATGAACAACCAGATATTTGTGAAGAAAAATAAGTGCAATTTTAACATTTTGGCAACAAAACATTTTAGCATGTTTTGTTCTGATTATTAATTTTGTTAATATTTGTTGATTTTTGGGGTTATCTTTTGTTTATTTCTGTTCTTTCTGTTCACGTTTATCAAATTTCTGTCAATTTTTGACATCATTTATAGGTTATTATGTTATTATTTTACTGGAACACATGACTGAAGTGAAAAATGGTCTGTCAGTGTCTGTACGTCCTCCTCCTTCAGTTTTCTCTGTTTTGATAAAATAACCTTTGAATTTACTCTGAACATCTACATCACAGGTGTCAAAAAAAAGGGAAAACAATAAGAAAAAAAAAGAACCAGTAAAATACTAGCATAATAACCTCTAAATAATTACAACTACAAATGTTTCTGTTTTACTGTAAAAAATTAAAATTACATGAAAATCTGTACATTTACAAAGTAGAAAAGCACTCGGAGAGCGCAGACCTCCGCCAAGCCCCCCCCGCCCCCCCATCACCACCAAAATGTAATCATTTGTTGCTTGTGCCACTATGAACATTTCCTGAAATTTTCATCCAAATCCATCCATAACTTTTTGAGTTATCTTGCACACAGACAGACAGACAGACAGACAAACCAACGCTGGCAAAAATATAACCTCCTTGGCGGAGGTAAAAAATACACAAAACACTTAAACATAAGACATATTATACATATTTGAAAAAGAGTGAGAGGAAGTGTAACTTATAAACTCCGCCCCTTCTCCTTATACAGGGTGACACAAAAAAACGGGAACTTTTTAACAATCCAATAAAACCAAGAGTGATGGAAGAAAAATATTTTATTCATAGTAATTGAAACCTTAAACCATGCCATTTAAGAAACAATGATGAAATTTTCATTTTTTAAAAATTACTTCCTGTAGATGGCGTCTTCCTGTACGAATGCATTCTTGAAATCTGCTGTTGAGATTCCTCATTGACCGCTGCAACATCTCAGCTGGGATACTGTGAATTTCATCCTGAATTCTCTGTTTTAACTCATCCAGAGTTCTTGGTCGAGTCGTGTACACTTTACTCTTGAGATAGCCCCACAAGAAAAAATCACAAACGGACAAAATCTGGCGATCTAGGGGGCCAGGGAACGTTACCGAATCTTGAGATCACACAGTTACCGAACAATTCTCGCACAGCCGCCAATGGTTACTAAAATGGGGGTGTGTTTACTTGTTCAAGGTCACTGTCTCACAGTGCTGCCACTTGCTCATGTCTGCCAATACGCACTTCAAAAATTCCGTTTTTTTGGGACCATATACTATGGTCACCCTGTACAAATACAGGGTGACCATAGTAACCACTGGCGGCTGTGCGAGAATTGTTCGAACACCCAGGAGTGGTCCCATGACCCCCCCCCCCCCAGTTTGACAAACAATGATACACACACACACACACACACACCTCCTGCTGATCCACGGCCAGTTTGTGGCGACAGGCCTCAGATTCACTGCATGACTTCTCATCCTCCTCCTCAGGAAGCACAGAGGAATTCTGGGAAAGTGACCTGAAATGAAGAGTTTATATAGAAGAGAAATTAACCATTAAACACCCGAACAGTGTCCAGTGACCGACAGCATCTACTGATCTACAATGTTTAATACACAAGGAACAGGAGCGTGTGATGGTGAAAAGGACCTAAATGTCCTTATGGTGGCACTATTTTATGAATGACAGAGTTTAATGATGACATTTTAGATATTTCACACCCATATTAAAGGTATTTTAATGGCCAGTTTAAAAACAAAGAGATGAAACCTCTTAAATATGTCAGTGTTCTGGTGATTTTAACTGACAGTGTAAACCCCAGGACAGGACTCAGCTGTGTGCAGAGTTGTCTGATGAAGCCCTTTAAAACAGTTAAAGGGTAAAGGTCAAAGGTTAATCTCTTCATACACTAGTCATATTACTCCTCTGTCTCAGCAGTCACACACTTCTCCTCTTCTACTCCATTTATTAGAGCCTGCACTGTAAAAAAAAATCTGTCATTTAACAAGATTTTCACTGTTTATTTTAAAGATTTTTCCTGTATTTTTAAGATACAGGAAAATATCAACGAAATTACAAAAACAGACTGATTTTACGTGTCACATGTTACAATTTACAAAAATTTCCATTTTTTAAAAGAATTTTTTTCTTTTTTCACAGAAAAATACAGTTAAAATGCATTTGCAAATGTATTGCAATTTCACAAATATTTCTTTTCTATTTATGAGATTAAACTATTAATTTAAAGTTTTGTACTGTAAAAAAAATAAAATAAAACGAGATAAAATTGCTGACAATTAACTGTAAAAGAAGTATTTGTTCTGTAAGTTTAACAAGACTTTTTTGTTAATTGACAAATATCTTGAGTAATTACGGGAGGTTTCACAACAAAAACGTTGAATAAATGTATTTTTGTGAATGTATAACATGTATAAGCACTGATAAACTGTCAAATACAGTTTTTATCAGTGGATTGTACAACTGAGTCATATATATATATATATATATATATATATATATATATATATATATATATATATATATATATATATATACACACAGGTGGGGAAGCAAAATTTATAATATTTTGAGGCAGGGATTGAAAGACAGTGTATGACCAATTAGTTTATTGAAAGTCATGAGAATTTATTTGCCACAAGAAAACTGACATAATGGAAAATGTTTTTATTCTATGTGTCCTCCTTCTTTCTCAATAACTGCCTTCACACGCTTCCTGAAACTTGCGCAAGTGTTCCTCAAATATTCAGGTGACAACTTCTCCTATTCTTCTTTAATAGTATCTTCCAGACTTTCTCATGATAGTTTTGCTCATAGTCATTCTCTTCTTTCCATTATAAACAGTCTTTATGGACACTCCAACTATTTTTGAAATCTCCTTTGGTGTGACGAGTGCATTCAGCAAATCACACACTCTTTGACGTTTGCTTTCCTGATTACTCATATGGGCAAAAGTTTCTGAAAAGGTATGGATAATAGTGTTAGGTATGATTATGACATCAATATATGTTTGGTTTCAAAACAATTGACGTAGTGTCTGCTGAGAAAAAACAACTAAATGTTCATTGTAAATTTTGCTTCCCCACCCTGTATATATATAGGTAATTTGATTGTTTTAATACATGAAAATATTCTTAATTTAAACATTAAAAGGTCAAAAAAAATGCAAAATCTGATGTAAAGTTAGGCCAAAAAACTGTATTTTAATTATGGAAAATTACCGTATTTTTATGAGATGGTTATTTTCCATTATTTAACGGTACCCCTGCTGCCAGAATATTACTGTTTTTTACAAGTTTTTTTTTTTTTTTTACAGTGTGTGTATGTTTTAGGGTTGACAAATGGTTGATGCAAAATCAGTCATTAGTGACGTCATGTACTTTTGTTTAAGGAACAATGTTTATTTCATTAATGATTGTAACTTTTGAGTATTTAGTTGTTTGCTTCACAGACTTCGTTAGGTACTGGAATTCTTCTGCACAAAATTCACTTTTGTTTAAGAATAAGTATTTTATTGCTGCTGTAAAATTTGTTGAAATTTTAATTGAATAGTTGTTTAACAGATTTCGTTATGTATTCTAATTTTTGTGCACCCAAAGGTCTTGTTAAAATGGAGAAAATTGATTTTATTGCTGAAATAAATACATTTTTTTTGCAGTTCATACTCTGACTGGTGGACTAGTCGTGACAGAAGTCGATGACATGCCAACTGTTGAAACAGTCATTAGTTGCAGTCCTAGTATCTGTTTGTTCAGTATGTATAAAAAATGAGAAAAGATCCGCACAACCTGGGGGGGATGTCTATATGTAGGGGTGTGGTCCATACATAATGTTACTAATCCTAGCGGGAAAACGAAACTAAAACTTAACATTCTTTCATCGTCTGACTCCCGGCTTCGATTCCTCTATTATTCAGCGAATCTTACACACCATTTTCACGACCTCTACCCTGTATCCACAGGACCCCCCCCAAACACTGGGCCCCATGAATTTATCATATTTACCCCCCCTTATCGACACCCCAGCGTACATTAACTGTATGTGTTGTGTTTACCTCTTGGTTTGTTCAATCTGTAGCCTACAGTGCCACCTTCTGACCACATAATGAAGCCTAGACTCTTCCCTCCACAGTTTATGGACATGGATCCATGGTGTAACGTGCGTTTTCATTCATTTCATTAAACTCACTTGTAGGGATGTAACGATTACCGGTATAACGATAAACTGCAGTAAAATTTCCGACACTTAGTATTATCATTTAAATTCTAATTATCATGATCACCGTGTTTGATTACCGCACTTTTAGGGGAGAAAACATCTATGTAAAGATCTGCTTTTATGTCACATATTTGAGTATGGTTTTAATTTTTTACAATTTTAATTGTATATACCTAATATTTGGAACCAATATTCACTTTTAAAGTCTGAAAAGGTTTGTTAAGTATCTGTGTGTTATTTATGCAATAAATGATATACATCTTTCAAATCAGATTTAAAATTTTTTGTGTGTTTTCTGGCCTTTTATGTTGATATAGTAGGTTAAAGTGAAAAAATAATACACAGATGATATAGATGAAGTTGTGCTGAAAAAACAGATCCCAAACATGGGTATAGGAAACATTTGTTTATATAGTATATAAAGGCAAAATCAAAAGGACTGAAAAACGGACAAAATAGGCTCAGACCACAAAGGGTTAATATTTGAATGTTTCTGCAACAGAAGGTACATTGTGCCACTTATTTTTTTTTTTTTTTTTTGTTGTTTCTTTTTTTTTTTTTCAAAATACAACTTGGTTAAATTATTTCAGTGTGTGTATCAGTACTTTTTGAACATTTTGAGCACAATTTCAACAACACTGCAATAATAATGATAACCATGATAATTTTGGTCACAATAACCGTAAGATGAAATTTTCATTTAGTTACATCCCTACTCACTTGACATTTTCTGTAAACGCTGACCGTGCTGAACAGAACTGTACTCACTTGGAACCACTCTTCTTCAGTTTGAGTCCCTGACTGGAGTTGGAGTGGTCCAGAGGGGAGAGGGAGCGGGCCGGCGCCGGGTGGGGCTCACTGCTGTAGGGGGGCAGCGCTCCTGAGATGTGGCTGGGGCCGGAGTGGAGAGGGGGGGGGGGCCGAAGAGGTGCTGAGGGGGCCGTTCAACGCCTCCAGGAGAGACACGGCCTCGTAACCTGGAGGGATGTGCTCCGACGCCTGCAGAGGAGGAGACAGGGAGGAGAGGTGAGTCCACAGAGAGGACACACACATGAGACGGTGTGTGTTGTGTGGAGCGTCAGCCGTACCGAGTGTTCCTCTGAGTCCGACGTCTGAGAGGTGATGACGGGGTTAAAGCTTGTAGGCGACAGAGGGCTGAGTTTTTTCCTCATGGCTCGGATCTGCAGCAGGGCTCGAAATGCTGCAAAGGAGACAAGATCAAAAATATAATAGAGGGTATGCACATACGTCCACCCCCCCCCCAAGGCCACGCCCCTCTCAGTCAGACTGAGTGTCAAAAACCAACCTGCTCAACATGACGGAGTATAGCAGTAAACACAGCCAGAGCGGGAAAATGTGAAATATGAAATTAAATGAAGGACAATTGGACTGGACATGGATCTGTACGAGCTACCAAAGAACAAGTGGTCCATGAACACTGACATGTGGACACAAATGGAGGATCCTGACATCCAGGGTGGAGGGGATCAGCGCTATTTTTACCTGAAACAAATATAAATGGGTTCATCATCACTGACAACCAGGGTCCAAAACTAGGGCCCAGAACCAGCTGATCCACAGTGCATTTACAGTAGACCGTGGACTGACCCCAGTGAATATATGCATGATCTACTGGGACTGAGGAGATTTACTGAGTCTAGTTCAGATCAAGTACTTTATACAACACAGATACTACTGCTGTGGACCAGGAGGGCACCACTGGATTCTGGGAAATTAGGAGATTTTTACCACCTGTTTCTAAATTACCACATTATTCTGGTAATATTATGGCTTTATTGTAGGAATATGACGACTTTAATCTCTTAAACGAATGACATTTTTGTTAAATTATGAGGGTTTTTTTATAACTACGACTTTATTCTCATAAAATTACGGGTTTTATATCCATATTTTATGACTTTCTTCTCGCAGTGACCAGTGTTTTTATTTTCTTATGTGGTCCTAATACTCCGTCGTAGCTTTATTCTCCAGTTCCCCCGTATTTGAAAAACTAGGTTAGCCTCAGTTTCAGTTAGTTCACTAATCATGTAGGAGCACAAGGTTCAGAATCACAAAATGAAGACAAAAACCATGAAAGATCTGATCATGAAACCAAGAGTTTTACTAAGAAGTAATGTTAGCCAAAACAATACGTCATTTAAGGTCTGATTTGACCCAAAAATACAGCATAAATTAATGTTAGCTGACACCAAACAGGATCCACAGATCTAGGTTTGGTTTCCTGGATTTGTGGATCCATCTCCTTCTCTTTGCTTTGTCTTTTGGTGTCTGTAAAATGATAGCTCTGACTGCTTTTCAAACCTGTTCAATTGCACAACAGCTCTTCTCCAGGATCTAATGCTATATCACAAAATGTTCCTGTGTTCAAACTGAAATTCTGTTTTACAGACATTACAGTTTAAGATCCTGTTCAAATGTTCATATTCTATTAGTTCAGAACTAACATCAGAACATTATTTTAGTTCAATCCCAACAAAGGAACTAACACTATTTAATAAAAGAGGGGTAAATAAAACTAAATAAAATGTAAACAAAAAAGAAAAACAAAAAAGAAAAATGAACCTCCACAAAATCTGCATCTGAATAAATACCTAAAAATATCGATACAGTACTTCTTAATATCGATACAGTATTGTGAAATGAAATATCACGATATATTGCAGAACCGATATTTTCTTACAGCCCTAGTCCACACACCTTGCCTTGCTGCTGTATTCTTTTTACCAGTAAAAACTCCTTTAAAGCAGCAGATGTGTCATTTTATGGAAACTGAAAATGGGAACTCACGCAGTCTGCAGATGGGGCAGCAGTTGGCCTGGTATCGCAGAGTGTCTGCGCAGGCGTTACATAGACACAAGTGTCTGCAGGGCAGGATGAGGGTGTCTCGCACATCTGACAAACACACCACACACTCTGCACTGTTGTCACTGATCTCATCGTCGGCGACCTGAAGAAAAAAGGGAAGTTTAAACAACAAAGACAGAAGAAGAAGAAGAAGAAGAAGAAGAAGAAGAAGAAGAGGAAGAAGAAGAAGGAGAAGGAGAAGAAGAAAAAAAAGAAAAAGAAGAAGAAGGAGAAGAAAAAGGAGGAGAAGGAGAAGAAAAGAAGAAGAAGGAGGAGGAGGAGAAGGAGAAGAAAAAGAAGAAAAAGGAGAAGAAGAAGAAGAAGAAGAAGAAAAAGAAGAGGAAGGAGAAGAAGAAGAAAAAGAAGGAGAAGAAGAAGAAAAAGGAGAAGAAGAAGAAAAAGAAGAGGAAGGAGAAGAAGAAGAAAAAGGAGGAGAAGGAGAAGAAAAAGAAGAAAAAGGAGAAGAAGAAGAAGAAGAAAAAGAAGAGGAAGGAGAAGGAGAAGAAGAAGAAAAAGAAGGAGAAGAAGAAGAAAAAGGAGAAGAAGAAGAAGAAAAAGAAGAAGAAGAAGAAGAAAAAGAAGGAGAAGAAGAAGAAAAAGGAGAAGAAGAAGAAGAAGAAGAAGAAGAAGAAGAAGAAGAAGAAGAAGAAGAAGAAGAAGAAGAAGACTGTCAGCAGACCCTGGGTTCTTCTCTGTCGTGCTGATGCACAGGTGGGATGGGGCAGAAGAAAAAGTCCCACTGTCAAATCTTTACCTTTGATTCTTGGCTGTTGTATTTGTTCTCGATCCCATAGATCTCCTGCAGCAGATAACTGACACCATCCACCTGAGAGAAGACACACTTTGAAGAATACAAGCAGCTCATCTCCTGGGATCAAAGCTCAGCATTCACATCAGAAATAAAGGGTTTCTAGACGATACCACAGAAGCAGAAGGAGAACATGTACTCACCACCTGTTTCTGCTTCAGAGGCTTCACACAGTAGCTTCCATCCATGTGCTGAAAACAGGGAAGGAACGGATTTATCCACAAATGGACGTCAAACTATCTCCAGTTTGTTTGTCTGTTTGTTTGTTTGTTTGTTTGTGTGTTTGTTTGTCTGTTTGTTTGTTTGTTTGTTTGTCTGACTGTTTGTTTGTCTGTCCGTTTATTTGTCTATTTGTTTGTTTGTCCATCTGTCTGTTTGTCTGTTTATTTATCTATTTGTTTGTTTGTCTGTTTGTTTGTTTATTTGTTTGTCTATTTGTTTGTTTGTCTGTTAGCAAGATAACTCAAAAAGTTATAAACGGATTTGAATGAAATTTTCAGGAAATGTTGATACTGACACAAGGAACAAATGATTAAATTTTGCTGGTGATCGGGGGGGTGGGGGGAGTGGACTGGTCTGCCTTGGCGGAGGTCTGCGCTCTCTGAGTGCTTTTCTAGTTATTATATATTGTTGTTTTGTTGTTATTATTCTCATCATTATTATAATAATTATTAGCTCTCTCACTTTTTCTTTCTCTCCCTTTCTCTCTTTCATTCACCCCCCCCCCCTTCCCTTTTCCCTATCACCACTAATCAGTCCATTTTGCTTAGTTGGTCTTTACGTTTATTATCTTTTTCGTTGTAATATGATGTTGTCATTTGTTTTGTTTGTTTATTTGCTCGATTTGTCTTTTGTTTATTTGTTTTTTTTCTTTCCACTATGTCTCTTTAACTGTATCACTAACAATAATAATAAAAAAAATAAACAAGTGTTCAGAGAACACAAACCTCCGCCAAGCACACCGAACGGTGTGCATGTGTGGATCGACTGTGGATTTCTTTTTAAATTAAACAGTTTCCAGGTTGTTCCATACAGCAGAAAAAGTTGAAGCCTGGTACCAGTCATGTGTATGTCAAATTATATTGAATTCCAATCAATATTTGTTCAGTTATAATGAAAAATGTGGTAAATGGGATTTCAATGTTAAATGGAAATGTCCACAGAGTCCACATTCCACAGTGGATGTGGACAGTTTTGTTCCAGATAAAAGATATTGTTATAAGCTACGGCTGGATCAAATTGGAGGCTAATTGGAGTCGTTTTGAATTTTTTTTTTTTTTTATAAATTTTCAAAAATTGCTCAATGATGACAGATAGAAAAATTGTAGATTTTGTGACCTTGCTGTGACCTTGAACTTTGGCCTACTTGGCCCAAAATTTAATGGGTTGGTCCCAGGGCCTAGGCCTATCTGTGGGTACAATTTGGTGAAGATGGTTGGAATACTTTTCCCATAAAGTTGGTAACAACAAACAAACAAACAAACAAACAAACACGCAAACAAACAAACAAACACACAAAGCAAAGTGATGACAATACTTCCTGGTGGAGGTAATAAATAAGTGTGGTTGTATTTCTAAACATATGTGTGAATGAGTTTGTTTCTTACCTTTTCAAATGTTGCCAACAGTATATGAGAGTGTCCCAGATGTTCTGCACAGATTCAAAAAAGCACAGATGACTTTCTTTATAATTCCTCCTCCTCTGTACTTTGACGTCAGACTATCAGACAAATGCGCAGTGACTCACCGTCGCCCTCGTCGACCACCGCCTGCACCACCATGGGGAAGACCTCCTTGTCCATGTCGAACAGCAGCTGAAGTAGAGAAAAGGCGGAGACGGAAACACAGCAAATCAGTGCGTGTCCTGGGAATACATGGGCTGGGGGGGTTTAGTTTGGGGGCGTGGCCTACCTCGTCGTCGGCCCATTCGCTGAGGTTGACGGTGTGTGAGGGCAGACAGAACTGCTGGCAGACCCCCCTCTTGAAGTGAACTGTCTCCGACTGCAGAGACCTGTCCTGGGGCAGGTAACTACACCAAGAAACAGATTTAAAAACAGAGGATACATTAAAGGTGGGGTCTGAGATGTTTTCCTGAAGCATTTTTTACTATATTGCTTAAAATCCCCTTCACACTCTGATTACAACTAACTTAATGCTGTAACACAAAAATTAAAAAAATGTAGTCACCTGTGGAACGGACAGGACTGAAAAAACACCATCCAATCATTTTGAGCGCCCACTCAAAATGATTGAACGGTGTTATGTCGATCAAACTCAACTGTCATTCGCCCCTCCCCCCTCTGTGCGTACCCCTCTTCGAGCATGAATCGTGTGTTCTCAGAAACTGGAAGCGCTTGTACAGGAAGCGAAGCCAGAACCAGAGCTTGGCTATATTAGTTATATTAGGATGGAAAGTTTACCAGTAAACTGTTTAGTCACTAACATAAACCAGTAGGAAATGTACCGTTAGTCACATAGGTCTGAACTGGGGCTGTTCTGTCAGAGCGGGGGGGTTGGAGGAGACTGAACGAGGTATGCGTGGGTACGTGAGCCGGAGCCTCAGCCGGGGTCGGAGCTGGGGCTGAGGCCGTAGCCGGCGTCGGAGCCCAAGTTGGGACTGTACGGGGACGGAGCAGAGCCTCAGCTGGTGAATTGTTGCTGTGCAGCGCTCATGAACCCTCGGGAACAAACTTTGCATGTGCCAGAACTCTGGAGGCGTGGCTTCGGGGGGACGTCTGAAGAAAGGGGTTTGGACTTTTGAATCGAGTATTCTCAAAATGTAGCTGCTTGAACCGTTTTTCTAAGATCTCGGACCCCACCTTTAAAGCTATACCGTATGATGTGGCATTTTTACACTTTTCTTTTGTCATCTTAAAATGCTCCTAATAAGTGTGTGTCAAACTAAAATGTAAAAGAAATCCACCAGGTATTGAAACTCAAAAATATTTAATTCTCATATATTTCTGATAAAAGTCTGACCAATCATTTTAGTTGGTCCGAATAAAATAATTGGCCGAACCTGACTGAGCCTCCTGTCAATCATCCATTACGGCCGTCCAGCATCTGATCCATTATCGCCGCCTCACATCCGATATGTGTCCCTCTGAATCTGACACTTCACTCGCGCTGCTCCTCCTGTCACTGACCACAGTCTACTGTCTAGGATGTGTTTGGATAGAACTGACATGCACATGTGGAAGGGATTAAACGGATTTATGAACAGAAACAACAACTGAGGGGCACAAACGGGAGTCTGATGAATGAAGGATGGAGATTAAAGTCCGGAAGTCAGCTGTACTGGACTGAACAGGTCTGCATAAAGCTCAGCTTTTCTGACGGTGGGACTCATACAGGTGCATGTACATGGTGTCACACATGTAAGATGATGTAGGATGATAATTGTATGGACTATGAAACCTCAAATGTCCACGGAAAATTCGCGGAGGCTGCACGTTCACAGTGTGCGCGCCCATCCCCTGGGGACTGCAGTGAAGACCCTGACCCAGTACTGCACAGACCAGGTCTACTGATGGAACAGGAGCCGCGGACCCGCAGCAGGTGGATGATGCATCTGATTACTGAGGGAGGGGTCCGCGGACACGCCAAAACGGACCGGACCTCCACCTCTGCTTCCTCCTCCGTTTCCATCGTGCATCAGATGAGAGGAGGAGAGAGGAGGAGGAGCCTCAGAGCTCAGGCAGAGGGAAGGGGGTGGGGCTTTGGAGGGAGGCGGGTTGTTCACGTTCAAACTTTGACTAAGTGCTGTGAGACATGCCACATCGGTAGGTATAGCTTTAATGTGTACAGAGAGAAAGAAGAAGTCTGAATCCTCAACCACAGCATTTAAAGCAGGAGTGTACGATCAGACAGAAGGAGGAAATGACTGGTGGACTAGACGACAAATACAGTTCCTGTTCAAGAAAAGAACATGGATTTTATTCCTGCTATAAATATAATTTGTTGTAGTTCAAAATGTGACTAATCGACTACTGAAAAAGTCAATAGTTACAGCCCTAATAAAAAATAACAAATAAACAAGTGGTTCCAGGCACAACAAGCCCTGCCCCTCGCACATATTGTATCTTATTTTGGCATTGATCCAGCTGATGTATCATGTCAATGCATGTGCTGATGTCAGCATATGTGGGCGTGTCCTGACATAATCCGGTCTATTGACCCTTTGCACCGACGTCACAGTTATCACGTGACCAGGGGTGCAGTTCCATGGTGGACAGCAAAAGCTACACAACAAACAAACGAATGAGCGACGGATTATGTCTACCAGCACTGACAATAAACTTTTGGAGTTGTCCTGCGAAGTGACTCACCTTACTGGACAGCACAAAGAACGCTATTTGGAGAAGCTAGCGATAGCAGGGCTAGCTACCGACCCATACCTTCTGCCTCCTGATGTGTTTACGGATGTAGTAAAATCCTCCAGTCTACTGGAGTTTAAAGCACACGATCTGTTCCATTCTGTTCTAAATGGAGTGTCCCCGTACACAGGTGTGATCTAAAAGCAGACTAAAGTCTGGATGATACCAGTTCTTAGTCTCAGGTTAGATTACCCAGTGGCTGTACTGCGCTCACGGCAGAGGAATGGATCTCACAATGGTAAAGGAAAGATACAGCTACGCTAGCTGTGTATGTTTTTAACATGTTTCCCCCATCATGCCATTCAAACTCAAATAGACTGGAACCAAAAGCAGCTCTAATGAACTAACACTGCACTGTAAAAAAAAAAAAAAAAAAAAAAAATCTGTAATTTAACAGAAGTTTCACTGTTTATTTTACCGATTTTTCCTGTATTTTTAAGATACAGGAAAATATCAATGAAATGACAAAAATAGACTGTGATTTTACATGTCAAATGTAAAATAACACGAAAAAACTGTAACTGTGAATAACCAAAAAATTTCCATTCTTTAAAAGAATTTTTTTCTTTTTTCACAGAAAAATACAGTTAAAATACATTTGCAAATGTATCATAATTTCACAATATTTCTTTTCTATTTATGAGATTAAACTTTTAAAGTTTAATACTGTAAAAAAAAAATATAATAATAATAATAAAATGAGATAAAATTACTGACAATTAACCATAAAAGAAGTATTTGTTCTGTAAGTTTAACAAGACTTGTTTGTTAATTGACAAATATCTTGTGTAATTACAGAAGGTTTCACAACAAAAATGTTGAATAGATGTATTTTTGTGAATGTATAACATGTATAAGCACTGATAAACTGTCCAAATACAGTTTTTATCAGTGGATTGTACAACTTTGTCTCATTGAAAAGTATTATATGTTCATAGGTAATTTGATTGTTTTAATACATGAAAATATTCTTTATTAAACATTAAAAAGTAAAAAAAACAAAACAAAAGCTAAATCTCATGTAAAGTTAGGGCAAAAAACTGTATTTTAATTATCGAAAATTACCGCATTTTTATGAGATGGTTATTTTGTGTAATTTAACAGTATTTTTTTGGCACCCCTGCTGCCAGAATATTACCATTTTTTTACAAGACTTTCTTTACAATATGTGTAATAATGTTAGTGTGTGTCATCAGTATCCTACAGTATTAGCTCTGTTGTTGAAGCGTCTGCCTTTCTACTATCTACACACAGTCATATGTACAGTTCCACCACTAGAACATATGGAACAGCATCATAGCAATAACAGTAGAACATAGAACACAGTGTAGCTGGTAAAAAAAAAGGCAGCCACTACAACAACAGAGCTAATACTGTAGGCTAGTTATGACAGCCACTGGAACATAGTGGTTCATAGTAGTCCACCCAGTCTAAACACCTAGCTGGCATTTGTTGGAGCTAATGTGCTCTGGACACAAACAGAGCCTGTTCTATCTGTAATATCAGGTCCATCAGATCCAGGCTCTGTCTGGAACCCAGCTGAAACCACAGAAGGAACTGTTGTGTGAGACCACTGTATGTGTAAAGCAGGGTTAAAAAACGAACAAAAACCGGAACATCCAGATTAAATTGGATATTAGCCGGTTTGCTGTCCAGTGTGCAGTCTGGCACTTCCACCGTCCGTCATGGCGCTCGTTTGTGGTGCAAACAGAGTGTGACGTAACATGCAAAGGGTCAATATACATGTACAAATGGGGATGTCAGCAGTTGAACCAAAAAAGTGTTAACATTGAGATGACTTTAAAGCAGTGATATTAGTCTTTTTTCCAATAGAATTCTTCCTTTTCCCACATTCCCTGCTTTTTATCTGTTTTTAATATGTTTGGTTTCTGTTCTTATCTGCTGTATGTAAAGTGTCTTTGAGTTCTATGAAAAGTGCTATACAAATAAAATTTACTATCATTATTATTATTATTATTATTATTATTGTTGTTGTTGTTGTTGTTGTTGTTGTTATTATTATTATTATTATTGTTATTGTGTGCTTGTTGCTGAATTTTGGTTTTCGTGTTGTTGTGTTGGGTGTATGTACATCCTGTTTGTTGAGTGAGTTGTGGGAAATTGTGATGTTTTATATTGTTAACAACCCCAGGAAGAGGAGCAGCTGTGGGGTGCAGCAGCTAATGGAGATCCAACTAAATAAATTAAACTAAACTAAACACATTTAGATGTCTGATGAACATCTGAAATGATGTTATATGACTGAGACCGTTTTTGTAGAATGTTCCTGTTGTTTGGGGGGGGTACTGTTGTTCAGATTCCAGTCCAGCATCTCCCTCACAGGTGTTTTTTTTCACTTACACTGGGACTCCGTTGTGAAACTCCTCTATGGCCTGGTAGTAGATGGTGATGGCCACCTGTGTGTCTGCGTCAAAGGTGAACTCCACGTTGTAACAGGCTCGGTTTTTACCTGCAGCCTCGTCCCCCGGTAGCTTTAAATCCTCACTACACCTATGGGTGGAAGACAGACACAAACCTGATTAATTACGGTTCACCTGGGGGGGGGGGGGGGGGGGGGGGGGGGTAAAAAAGGGGCAGATACTGACAATTTAACCCTGGGGTGTCAAACTCATTTTAGGTCACAGGCCAGATTCAGCTAAATTTTATCTGAAGTGGGCTGAACCAGTAAAATAATAACATAATAATATATAAATAATGTCAACTCCAAACTTTTCTGTATGTTTTAGAGCAAAAAAAGTTAATTTACATGATGAAAAGGTTTGCATCTGCAAACTATCCTTTCAAAAGATATGAATAACACATGAACAAACTGAAAAAATAAGTGTCATTTTAACAATATTTTGCCTAATATTTGCCCTGTAGCTTACCGGCCAAATTAAAAGCTTTGGGAAATGTATCCAGATGTCATTTAGTATCACCCAGTTTTGTGTATTTATTCTATTACAGAAATGGCCCATGTTTTGCTCATATTCCAATCAGATCTGTAAAAAATTCAAATAACAACTTGATATCATTGATACTGATTTATTGGATCAGTCCACTTCCTATCTGTTATAATGGGAACATTTTAAAAGTCGCACCAAATCCAGAATCAGATCCAGATGGAAATCATTTCAATACCTTGTGTTGACATCATCATACAGAAGCTGTATACCAAGTTTGAAGTCAATCAGAACTGGAGTTTGGTAGAAGAAGACGATTTAAATTTTTTTCCCCTTAAGAGCCCATGTTTAATTTTCCATAAGTTCCCAGATCCAGAAGAAGATCCTGATCAGCATGTGGACATTATGTTTTGGTCATCTCCCCATCAGGGCTGGACTGTAGAAATTTACACTGGATATCATTTATATTTACTGAGTTATTGCATCAATCCACTTCCTATCTCTTATAATGGGGAAATTTTTCAAAGTCGCACCAAATCCAGAATCAGATCCGGATCCAAATAATTTCACTAACTATTGTTGACATCATCTTAAAGAAGCTGTATTCCAAGTTTGAAGTCAATCGGAATTGTAGTTTCGGAGAGGAAGACGATTGAAAGTTTTGTAACGGACGACAGACGACGACGGGCACCGCATGACGACAGTAGCTTACGTCCTGTCGGCCGGTAAGCTAAAGATCAACAAATATGAACAAAATAAATAATAACAACAAAACATGAATTTGAACAAAAAATTTTAGAAACAAAATGTTAAAATTGCACTTATTTTTCTTTACAAATACCAGGTTGTTCGTATTTGTTCAGTTTTATACATGTTTTATTGTTAAAGGATAGTTTGTAAATGATCAGATGTTCATGTAATTTTACTTCTTTACAATAAAACAGAAACATTTGTAGTCGTCATTATTTAGAGGTTATTGAATAAATAAATTTGGTTTATCTGTTTTTAACACTGAAAAAGAAACACGCCTTGAAATCCAACTTTAATTCTTCTCATTTTAAAAAGGAAAATCAATGAACCACTAGTTTTTCTTTTGTTTCTGAAAAGAAAACCCAATTACCAACAGATCCACTGACCTATAATGTTACAATAAATGATGATAAATCATTTAAAAGAGGTTACATATAGAGGAACATTCATGTGTGAACTGACACAGAAGTAGTTCTGGGTCTTTAAGGGCTAAACTGTAACTGAATGTTCTGTGTAACCCTTGGTTTTGTGCTTTTCATCCTCCTGATATAGACTTAAACACTGTCCGCTGGGTTTGTTGTTGTGGTCAGTGTGTAAAAATAACAGCATGAACATGAAATCAGACAACACTGGAAGAAAATTCAAATTAAAAAAAAAAAAAAAAAAAAAGTAATAATAATAATAATAATAATAATAATAATAATAATAAGTTAAATTAAATTTAAAAATTATTACAAAAATAAAATGAAATACAAAAACACAAAAAAAATTTTAATAAAAAAAAATAATAGAAAAAAACAAAAATAAATAAAGACATAAAAAAGAAATAAAAAAAAAATAAAATGAAAAATAAAAAATAAATAAAAACAAAAAAATAAATAAAAATTTAAAAAGTAAAAAAACAAAACAAAAAAGACAACACTGCTGTGTTGGGGGGGGGGGGGGGGGTTGTGCGTACCGTACGAGCCGCAGCGTGTCCTTACGGATGTTTATAAGGCTTCTTAATGTCTTCACTGGTTCCTGAGGTGGAGGCGCCGCGTACGGGAACTGAAAACAAACAGAAAAAATTAGACATTTGAAAAGTGTTCTGAGGCCGGAGCGGAGTCCAGTTTCCCTCCGGCACACACACACACACACACACACACACACACACACACACACACACACACACACATTCCTGTTGTCGACCACAGAGAAGGAGGGACCGTATGATGACCGCGGTCAGCTCCAGGCTTAACCCCCCCCATGTACACACATACACACACACACACACACACACACACACACACACACACACACACACACATTGGTGTTTGTCAGCAGTGATCACACGTTGCTGAGCCAGGACATAAAAATCTGCTCAGATCGTGTCTTTCCAGGGACGACTCTGAGTGTTTTCTGCTCACGTACAGTAAAACAGTCCAGTATCCACTGTTATTTATTCTGATTTAACCCCTTTCATGCATGAATTATGACAAAAACTATCTAGTATCTTTTTAGATTGATTTGCTTTCTCAAAATTAAATAAGCTGAAATGCATTTTGAATTTTTTTTTAAAAAAAACATGGTTTTAAGAAGATATTTAACATCCTAAGACCCAAGAAAGGACAAGTTTGGGCTTTTTTTATTTAAAGGGCTCATATTTTTCTGAACCCACTTTTATTAGTCTGTGGTTCATTTATTTGTGTATTTCCAATCTAACTTTATTTGTAAAGCACCTTAAAAAGAGCACAGTGGACCAAAGTGCTGTACAGAAAAATAAATAAAAACCAAAATGACAGAGTAAAATACAAGAATAGATTATAAATAAATACATACATACATACATACATACATACATACATACATAAAATACAGAAAAATAAATAAAAACCAAAATGATAGAGTAAAATACAAGAATAGATTAAAAATAAATGAATAAATGAAAATACAGAAAAATAAATAAAAAACAAAATAACAGAGTAAAATACAAAAATAAATAAATAAAAAATACAGAAAAATAAATAAAAACCAAAATGACAGAGTAAAATGCAAGAATAGATAAAAAACAAATAAATAAAAATACAGAAAAACACCTCAGACCTTGAAAACACAACACTGAAATTCAACCATTTTCAGTGATTTCCATTCCCTGTGTGAACCCTGAACAGTGTAATGTTTGGCTTTGGGTTGTGCAGAATCACCAGTGTACTGAAGCTAAATGTGAAATGTCTTAGTCGAACTTTTGACTCTTTTGGACTCAGTGATCAAACAGAGGCCAAGCTGGACTTGACCCTGGTGGACTCAGAGCCTTCATGTGGACCTGGACTGTGCTGGGTTTGTCTTCTGTTGTAGGTCTGAAGTCAGAAGGTGCTGACTGAGTGAAAGTAGAGCCAGGTGGTGGGACAGGATGTGGGTACGACAAGCCCTCGTGTGTGAGCGCATGTTTGTGTGGCTGCGAACGGAACCGTTTACAGAACCGGCCCACATCTGGACTCAGCAGGAGTGAAGTCTGTAAAAACCACACAAACAAACTGAGAAGGGCTACAAACTGACCCAGGATAAGAGAGAGAAAAGACCCAGGATAAGAGAGAGAAAAAAGACCCAGGATAAGAGAGAGAAAAGACCCAGGATAAGAGAGAGAAAAGACCCAGGATAAGAGAGAGAGAAAAGACCCCAGGATAAGAGAGAGAAAAGACCCAGGATAAGAGAGAGAAAAGACCCAGGATAAGAGAGAGAAAAGACCCAGGATAAGAGAGAGAGAAAAGACCCAGGATAAGAGAGAGAAAAGACCCAGGATAAGAGAGAGAAAAAAGACCCAGGATAAGAGAGAGAAAGACCCGGATAAGAGAGAGAAAACCCAGATAGAGAGAGAAAAGACCCAGGATAAGAGAGAGAAAAAAGACCCAGGATAAGAGGGAGAAGAGACCCAGGGTAAGAGAGAGAGAGAAAAGACCCAGGATAAGAGAGAGAAAAGACCCAGGATAAGAGAGAGAGAAAAGACCCAGGATAAGAGAGAGAGAAAAGACCCAGGATAAGAGAGAGAAAAAAGACCCAGGATAAGAGAGAGAAAGACCCAGGATAAGAGAGAGAAAAGACCCAGGATAAGAGAGAGAAAAAAGACCCAGGATAAGAAAGAGAAAAGACCCAGGATAAGAGAGAGAGAAAAGACCCAGGATAAGAGAGAGAAAAAAGACCCAGGATAAGAAAGAGAAAAGACCCAGGATAAGAGAGAGAGAAAAGACCCAGGATAAGACAGAGAAAAGACCCAGGATAAGACAGAGAAAAGACCCAGGATAAGACAGAGAAAAGACCCAGGATAAGAGAGAGAAAAAAGACCCAGGATAAGAGAGAGAAAAGACCCAGGATAAGAGAGAGAAAAGACCCAGGATAAGAGAGAGAAAAAAGACCCAGGATAAGAGAGAGAAAAGACCCAGGATAAGAGAGAGAAAAGACCCAGGATAAGAGAGAGAAAAGACCCAGGATAAGAGAGAGAAAAAAGACCCAGGATAAGAAAGAGAAAAGACCCAGGATAAGAGAGAGAGAAAAGACCCAGGATAAGACAGAGAAAAGACCCAGGATAAGACAGAGAAAAGACCCAGGATAAGACAGAGAAAAGACCCAGGATAAGAGAGAGAGAAAAGACCCAGGATAAGAGAGGGAGAAGAGACCCAGGGTAAGAGAGAGAGAGAAAAGACCCAAGATAAGAGAGAGAGAAAAAAGACCAAGGATAAGAGATAGAGAGAAAAGACCCAGGATAAGAGAGAGAGAAAAGACCCAGGATAAGAGAGGGAGAAGAGACCCAGGATAATAGAGAGAGAGAGAGAAAAGACCCAGGATAAGAGAGAGAGAGAAAAGACCCAGGATAAGAGAGAGAAAAGACCCAGGATAAGAGAGGGAGAAGAGACCCAGGATAAGAAAGAGAGAGAAAGACCCAGGATAAGAGAGAGAGAAAACACCCAGGATAAGACAGAGAAAAGACCCAGGACAAGAGAGAGAGAGAAAAGACCCAGGATAAGAGAGAGAGAAAAGACCCAGGATAAGAGAGAGAGAAAAGACCCAGGATAAGAGAGAGAAAAAAGACCCAGGATAAGAGAGAGAAAAGACCCAGGATAAGAGAGAGAGAAAAGACCCAGGATAAGAGAGAGAAAAGACCCAGGATAAGAGAGGGAGAGAGACCCAGGATAAGAGAGAGAGAGAAAAGACCCAGGATAAGAGAGAGAGAGAAAAGACCCAGGATAAGAGAGAGAAAAGACCCAGGATAAGAGAGGGAGAAGAGACCCAGGATACGAAAGAGAGAAAAGACCCAGGATAAGAGAGAGAGAAAACACCCAGGATAAGAGAGAGAAAAGACCCAGGACAAGAGAGAGAGAGAAAAGACCCAGGATAAGAGAGAGAGAAAAGACCCAGGATAAGAGAGAGACCCAGGATAAGAGAGAGAGAAAGACCCAGGATAAGAGAGAGAAAAGAAACCCAGGATAAGAGAGAGAGAAACCCAGGATAAGAGAGGGAAGAGACCCAGATAAGAGAGAGAAAAACCCAGGATAAGAGAGAGAAAACACCCAGGATAAGAGAGAGAAAAGACCCAGGATAAGAGAGAGAGAAAAGACCCAGGATAAGAGAGAGAGAAAAGACCCAGGATAAGAGAGAGAAAAAAGACCCAGGATAAGAGAGAAAAAGACCAAGGTAAGAGAGAAAAGACCCGATAAGAGAGAGAAAAGACCCAGGAGACCCAGGATAAGAGAGAGAAAAGACCCAGGATAAGAGAGAGAAAAGACCCAGGATAAGAGAGAAAAAAAGACCCAGGATAAGAGAGAGAAAAAGACCAGAATAAGAGAGAGAAAGACCCAGGATAAGAGAGAGAGAAAAGACCCACGATAAGACAGAGAAAAGACCCAGGATAAGAGAGAGAGAAAAGACCCAGGATAAGAGAGAGAAAAGACCCAGGATAAGACAGAGAAAAGACCCAGGATAAGAGAGAGAGAAAGACCCCAGGATAAGAGAGAGAAAAAAGACCCAGGATAAGAGAGAGAGAAAAGACCCAGGATAAGAGAGAGAGAAAAGACCCAGGATAAGAGAGGGAGAAGAGACCCAGGATAAGAGAGAGAGAGAAAAGACCCAAGATAAGAGAGAGAGAAAAAAGACCCAGGATAAGAGAGAGAGAAAAGACCCAGGATAAGAGAGAGAGAAAAGACCCAGGATAAGAGAGAGAGAGAGAGAAAAGACCCAGGATAAGAGAGAGAGAGAAAAGACCCAGGATAAGAGAGGGAGAAAAAGACCCAGGATAAGAAAGAGAGAAAAGACCAGGATAAGAGAGAGAGAGAAAAGACCCAGGATAAGAGAGAGAGAGAAAAGACCCAGGACAAGAGAGAGAGAGAAAGACCCAGGATAAGAGAGAGAGAAAGACCCAGGATAAGAGAGAGAGAAAAGACCCAGGATAAGAGAGAGAGAAAAGACCCAGGATAAGAGGATAAAAGACCCAGGATAAGATAGAGAGAGAAAGACCGGCTAATATAGAGGAAAAGACCCAGATAAGAGAGAGAGAAAAGCCCAGTAGAAAGAGAAGAGACCCAGGATAAGAGAGAAAAGACCCAGGATAAAGAGAGAGAGAAAGACCCAGGATAGAGAGAGAAGAAACGACCCAGGATAAGAGAGAGAGAGAAAAGACCCAATAAGAGAGAGAGAAAGACCCATAAGAGAGATAAAGAAAAGTAAGAGAGAGACAAAGACCCAGGATAAGAGAGAGAAAAGACCCAGGATAAGAGAGAAAAAACCCAGGATAAGAGATAGAAAAAGACCCAGTAGAGAGAAAAGACCCAGATAAGAGAGAGAAGACCCAGGATAAGAGAGAGAGAAAAGACCCAGGATAAGAGAGAGAAAGAAGACCCAGGATAGAGAGGGAGAAGACCCAGGATAAGAGAGAGAGAGAGAAAGACCCAGGATAAGAGAGAGAGAGAAAAGACCCAGGATAAGAGAGAGAGAAAAGACCCAGATAAGAGAGAGAAAAAAGACCCAGGATAAGAGAGAGAAAAGACCCAGATAAGAGAGAAAAAGACCCAGGATAAGAGAGAAAAGACCCAGGATAAGAGAGAAGAAAGACCCAAGAGAGAGAAGAAAGACCCAGATAAGAGAGAGAGAAAGACCCAGGATAAGAGAGAGAAAAGCCCAGGATAAGAGAGGGAGAAGAGACCCGGATAAGATAGAGAGAGAGAGAAATAGACCCAGGATAAGAGAGAGATAGAAAAGACCCATATAAGAGGAGAGAGACCCAGGATAAGAAAGAGAAAAACCAGGATAGAGAGAGAAGAAACCCGGATAAGATAGAGAAACACCCAGGATAAGAGAGGAGAAACACCCAGTAAGAGAGAGAAAAGACCCAGGACAAGAAGAGAGAAAAGACCCAGGATAGAGAGAAAAGACCCAGGATAAGAGAGGAGAAAGACCCAGGATAAGAAAGAGAAAAAGACCCAGGATAGAGAGAGAGAAAACACCCAGGATAAGAGAGAGAAAAGACCCAGGACAAGAGAGAGAGAAAAGACCCAGGATAAGAGAGAGAGAAGAGACCCAGGATAAGAAAGAGAGAAAAGACCCAGGATAAGAGAGGGAGAAAAGACCCAGATAAGAGAGAGAGAGAAAGACCCCGGATAAGAAGAGAGAAAAGACCAGGATAAGATAGAGAGAAAAACCCAGTATAATAGAGAGAAAAACCCAGGATAAGAAGAGAAAGACCCAGGATAGAGAGAGAGAAAAGACCCAGGATAAGAGAGAGAAAAGACCCAGGATAAGAGAGAAAAAAACCCGATAAGAGAGAAAAAAGACCCAGGATATAAGAGAAAACCCAGGATAGAGAGAGAAAGACCCAGATAAGAGAGAGAAAAGACCCAGATAAGAGAGAGAAAAGACCCAGGATAAGAGAGGGAGAACCCCAGGATAATAGAGAGAGAGAGAGAAAGACCCAGGATAAGAGAGATATAGAAAAGACCCAGGATAAGAGAGAGAAAATACCCAGGATGAGAGGAGAAGAGACCCAGGATAAGAAAGAGAGAAAGACCCAGGATAAGATAGAGAGAAAAAGACCCAGGATAAGAGAGAAAAGACCCCGGACAAGAGAGAGAAAAGACCCAGGAATAAGAGAGAGAAAAGACCCAGGATAAGAGAAGAAAAGACCCAGGATAAGAGAGAGAAAAAGACCCAGGATAAGAGATAAAGACCATAAAGAGATAGAGAAAAGACCCAGGATAGATAGAGAAAGACCCATGATAAGAAGAGAAAAGACCCGATAGGATAGAGAGAGAAAGACCCAGGATAAGAGAGAGAAAGAAAAGACCCAGGATAAGAGAGAGAGAGAAAAGACCCAGGATAAGAGAGAGAGAGAAAGACCCAGGATAAGAGAGAGAGAGAAAAGACCCAGGATAAGAGAGAGAGAGAAAAGACCCAGGATAAGACAGAGAGAGAGAGAGAGAGAGAGAGAAGACCCAGGGTAAGAGAGAGAAAAGACCCAGGATAAGAGAGAGAGAAAAGACCCAGGATAAGAGAGAGAGAGAAAAGACCCAGGATAAGAGAGAGAGAGAGAAAAGACCCAGGATAAGAGAGAGAGAGAGAGAAAGACCCAGGATAGAGAGAGAGAGAGAGAGAGAGAGAGAGAGAGGGAGAGAGAGAGAGAGAGAGAGAGAGAGAGAGAGGACCCAGGATAAAAGAGAGAGAGAAAAGACCCGGGATAAGAGAGAGAGAGAAAAGACCCAGGATAAGACAGAGAGAGAGAGAGAGAGAGAGAAGACCCAGGATAAGAGAGAGAGAGAAAAGACCCAGGATAAGAGAGAGAAAAGGAACATTCACATGAGTAAAAGAACCAGTGGAGGAACGTATACACCCACACACACACACACACACATACACACACATACACAGTCAAACACACACACACACACACACATGCACCTTCAAACATACGTCTAACTCAGTGGTTTCAACCTTTTTTTGTCCCCATTTTATTGTCACACATTTCTGTCGACCCCAGACGTTCCAAACCTTGAATGTACGAGCTGGGATTTACTTATGATGTCATGGATTTAAATAATGTTCCTCCAATGTTCCCTTTAACTGCTCCTGTTCTGTGCAGGCCAGGTCCCAAACCTGTGCACGCTGACGGTGATGGTGAGCTGCCCAAGGCTTTTAGTCCGAAGAACCTGTCAGCTTCTCCAGGTTTCTCCAAGTTCTTCAAACTTCATTCTACTCCTTTTCACTCATGTAAATTTTGAGGCTTGAAGACATTGCAGTTTTAAATTACTGTCTGACTATTATTTATTTGCATTTCTGTTTTTAAATTATCATTTACATGATCGAAATAAAGATATCAATTAATGAATCAATCAATCAATCAAACAAACCAGCTGCTTTCTTGCTCATCATCACCTCAAAACAAATAATCATTTTGGGGCTGACATTAAATGATTTTGTCTATGAAATAACAATGCATTATAGAATTTTATTTATTATTATTATTATTTTTTAAATTTATTCATGCATCTTACCAAAACTTCAAAAATAAATACAAAAAAAAAACAACAACATAAAAACAGCCCATTTTCATATTTTGGAACTTTTGATTTCAAAAAGATAAATCAATTATAGAAGCAGAGACAAAGTCAGAGGAAATCCCTGTGGTTCAGACAGAAGTTTGAGGAAAATCACCAAACACAGCTCAGATCATATTTGTTAAGTGTTGCCAAAGGGCGGCAGGTTTCAGACTGCACTGCACCATCTGCTTCCAAACCACCAAACATTATATAATACTAATACAGCTGCACACACACACACACACACACACACACACAAAAGACACGCAGTACCAGCTGAAGTCTGTGCCTGTGTGTGTGTGTGTGCCTCTGTGTGTGTGTGTGTGTGTGTGTGTGTGTGTGTGTGTGTGTGTGTGTGTGGGGTGGGGGGGATTATAAACACCCACATAATCTGGAGAAAAACTGCACTCCTAATTTTAGCCCCAGTCTAGACACAAGCACTGAGATTAGGGGCCAGTCTGTCCACATCAGGACGGTGGACTTCATTTAGTCCCACTTTCACTCATGAGTGTCCTCGTTCTGTTCAGTGTGGTTGATGGGGTGGGGGGGGGGATGGGGGTCTCATTCCCAGTTAATAACTTATTAAATGTTGTCATTCTCATCCAGGAGTCACTCTGGTTTCATTCATTTTGCTTGAACCCTCTAATACACAGGTGTCAAGCATACGGCCCATGGGCCAAAACCAGCCCACCTAAGGGTCCAGTCTGGCCCACCTAAGGTTCCGGTCTGGCCCACTTAAGGGTCCGGTCCGGCCCACCTAAGGGTCCAGTCCGGCCCACCTAAGGGTCCAGTCAGGCCCACTTAAGGGTCCGGTACGGCCCATTTAAGGGTCCAGTCCGGCCCACCTAAGGGTCCAGTCAGGCCCACTTAAGGGTCTAGTCCAGCCCACCTGAGGGTCCAGTCCAGCCCACTTAAGGGTCCAGTCCGACCCGTGGGATGAACGTGGGAACTGAAACAATTACACAGAAGATACTAACAATTATTTTAGTTCTGGTTCCACATTCAGCCCAATTCAATTTAAATACTATGATAATAAATTATTTAATTTAACTTTATTTAATCTAATGACTGAATTTTTTTCTGTTTCAGTGTAAAAAAAAAAAAAAGGGAAAATTACATGAATATATTTACATTTCTAAACTATCCTTTTATAAAAATAAACTAGAAAAGCACTCAGAGAGCGCAGACCTCCACCAACACAGATCAGTGCCCCCCCCCCCCCCCCCGATCACCACCAAAATTTACTTGTTCCTGGTGCCATTACCAACATTTCCTGAAAATTTCATGAAAATCTGTCCTTAACTTTTTGAGTTATCTTGCTAACAAACAAACAAACAAACAAACAAACAAACAAACAAACAAACACACAAAGCAAAGTGATCAAAATACCTATTATTATTATTATTGTTATTGCTATTATTATTATTATTATTATTATTATTATTATTATTATTATTATTATTAATAATAATAATAATAATAATAATAATAATAATAATAATAATAAATCACAAATATGAACAACCTGAAATACTATAAAATGGTTCATATTTGTCTAAACTCACTGTTCTTAGTCTGTGGTTCATTTCTTTGTGTATTTGGACCCTAATAGTTCAGACAGTTTGAATTTAAACCCTCCAGCTGCTGCTAAACTATCTTTAGATTCATTTGGACAAGAATCCAGTGGATTTTTACAACCTGTTTGAATTCCTGCTTAATTTGTTCTGTCTATAACTAGTTACGACATTTGCACATATCGGTTTTGTTCATTTTTGTCATCATTTTGCTCGATTTTCATTAGGTTTTGTTCATTTTATCATTATTTTGCTCAATTTTTGTTCTTTTTCTTTCATTCAAATTCCTTCTTAATTCGTTCCGTCTATAACTAGTTCAATCTCCACATTTGCATGTCGGTTTTGTTCATTTTTTTCATTATTTTGCTCGGTTTTCATTCGGTTTTGTTCATTTTTTTCATTATTTTCCTCAATTTTTGTTCGGTCCTGTTCATTTTTGTCATATTTTGCTTGATTTTCATTTGTTTTCTTTCATTCAAATTCCTTCTTAATTAGTTGCGTCTATAAAAAGTTATGTCTCCACATTTGCACCTGTTGGTTTTGTTCATTTTTTTCATTATTTTGCTCGATTTTCACTTGGTTTTGTTCATTTTTTTCATTATTTTGTCAATTTCTGTTCAATTTTGTTCATTTTTTTCATTATTTTGCTCAATTTTTGTTCAGTTTTGGTAATTTTTTCATTATTTTGTCGATTTCTGTTCAGCTTTGTTCATTTTTTCATTATTTTGCTTGATTTTTGTTCATTTTGTTTCATTCGATTTCCTTCTTAATTGGTTACATCTATAACTACTTCCGTCTCCACATTTGCCATACCATACCATCCCAGACCAGACCAGACCTTATCAGACCACACCAGACCATACCATACCATACCATACCATACCATACCATACTATCCCAGACCAGACCATACGGTGCTGATTTTTTGTATCAAATGTGTGGTGTGGCATCAAGTGTCCCTACCAGCAGAAACACTGTGCTGTTATTGGAGACTTTTGGAGACTCTAACTTTAAAACATGTGTCTTTGTTTGTCTAAAACAAATCACTGAATATAAATCAGTCCCACTGACATTAACAGTTTTCTCTATTGTCTCTTTTTGGTTCATTTAGATTCTTCAAGTAGACTGAACATTAAAAATGTTCTGCTTCTAAATGTTCCTGTTTTACTGTGATTTGTTGAGTGGACCGTAAGGTTAAAAACCAAACCAAACTGAAGAAAATGAAGAGGAAAACTAAACAAACAAACAAACCAATAAACAACTAACCTAAGTAACTCCTCCAGAGTGTCTGTTTTTGGTCACTTTAGTTGGTCCCCAAGCCCAGATAAAGGAGGACAGTTGGAAATAGGACATTAAATAAAACTAGAACTGACAGAGTATAGTTCATTTGTAGTTTTAAACACATTTAGGCTGTTTTTTATTCTCACTTTTTGCCTTTAACACAGTATTATTCCTCTGTCCTACATCGATCATTACAATTACATGAACATTTACAATCATCCAAATTAGGTGATGATGTCATTTATCACCTTCTAGTTACTTTTAGGGCAGATAATAGATACTTTCACTGCTGAGGAGTGGAAACTCTGTCCATGTGACGGTGAGATGTCACAGTAAATGTACTACATACCGCCACAGGTCTGGTCCCCAGGAAGTTCAGGTCGGTGTTTTCCCCAAACAGGTAACCCTCCGGATGGGTGGAGTCAAACTTCTCTCCTCCCATGATGAAATGACTGGCAAAGTAGTTCCCTGCACACAAAGAGTCAAAAGCCATCAGTCAGAAGATTCAAACCTCACACAGGATTCTTTAAGACGGAGAAAACAGGTCCTGAGGTACTGAAAATAAAAACAGCAGTCTGATATTTTACAACAGAGATATAGTCCGGGAGCCAGGATAGCCTACCATGCACCCCCCCCCCCCCCCCCCCCCCAACAAAATGTCACCTGATGTTTTTTTAACCCTTGTGATGTCCTAAATGAGAAATTGAGTGGTAACACTGATGCAACTCATTCCCAGTGTACTTCATGACGTCAAGCGCAATATTTTCCACTGCTCTTGTGGTTCGTTTTTGCCACAAATTGACATAGGTATTGTAGCCATTTATCCCATGGCAACTGCAGCATGTTATACATCAGAAAAAAGCCTAGAATTTCTAGTTTCCAAATATGATCATTTTGTTTTTGTATCTTTATCACAATAAAAATGACATATGATGCTTCATGTATGATATGAAGTATACAAATACTGATACAGCTGTATATTGTGACCTGAATGTGTACATATGCAACATTTACTCGTTAGGTTTTGTTAAATAATTCAAACAGTAAGTTTGGTAGTTGACATTTTGTATATTGACAGGAATCTGTGTGACATTTTGAGTCGTTTCAAGTAACATGGGTTTATGAATACTGAAGATTTGGAAGAGCAATGTTTTATCATGTCATTATTTTGTAATTTTAGTATAATTACAAGAATAAAATTATTTTACTTGTAACTAGAGATTATAGACTGTGTCAAGATGTCTAACATGTTGCAGATGCCAAGAGATATATTCCTACAATACCTATGTCAATTTATGATAAAAAGAATTGAAAGAGTAGCAGAAAATATTGAACTTTTGAATACCCTAATATCTAAACATGTAGACATCAAAACATCATAATGCATGTAATTCTAGCATGAATATGCAATATATACTGCGTTCTATCAGGAATATGTGATATATCACCAGAATAGTTGTCAGAGATATATATTTCTTCAAAGTTTATTTACTGCTATGAAATTTTTGGCAAAAAGGTTAACTTTAAGACATGCTGTCCTTATATCATATGTCATTTTTATTGTGATAAAGATACAAAAATAAAATGATCATATTTGGAAACTAGAGATTCTTGGCTTTTTTCTCATGTATAACATGCTGCAGTTGCCATGGGACAAATGGCTACAATACCTATGTCAATTTGTGGCAAAAACAAACCACAAGAGCAGTGGAAAATATCGCGCTTCGGAGTACCCTAAAGCATGACGTCAAAAAGTACACTGGGAATGAGTTGCTTTAGTGTTACCACTCAATTTCTCATTTAGGACATCACAAAGGTTAAAAAAAATCAGGTGACATTTTGTTGTGTGTGTGTGTGGGGGGGGGGTGCATGGTAGGCAATCCTGGCTCCTAGACTAATACAGATACAGATACAGATTACAGGCTGACTAATATGGGTTTTTCTAAGGTTGATGCCGATTTTTTTAAATGTGGTCAGCCTATGGCCGACATCCACAGCTGATTTTTGAGGCCGATATTTAGAGCCATTTTTTGTTTTTTTTTTTTTAAAGCACATTGACCGTAAAATAAAATTGACACACTCAGATAATTAAGATTTTTATGCAGCAATATAAATGAAATTATTAATACACATACACATAGTACTCTTTTAAGATTTATCAAACTTCAAGTGCCGCCCACTGATCAAATATCATATTTTACTACTGATCAAATATCATCTTTAAAAAAAAAAAAAATTAAATTAAGGCCAATGGCTGATATTGAAAAGAGACAATATATCAGTCTACCTCTAATACAGATTAACTTGGTTGATCCCAGGGGTGGGAAATGTTGATCAGCTCAAGAAAAGAAAGAAAAAGTAAATCCAAACAAGAAACTAAATGAAATTAAAAACACAAAGATGTTTCATTTCTCAAATAATATGTGCTAAAACATCTCCAAGAACAATAACAATAAAAGTCTTTTCTTTTTTCTGCATCTAATATTGTTTACATTGAATAGTTTTATCCAAACAAAACTGCCATTAAACACCTCAATGAAAACCTGGTTCATTTTACACTGTTTTGAGACATTCTTCATCCACTAGCTTTGGTCAGAGTCAAACTATGAGAATGTTCACATCGAAAGCAACATTTTTGTCATGTTAGACAGACAAGGATAGAAAAGGCAGATAAAAGAACGCACCACTCTGTTAATCCAGTTCTCTGAGTCTAGCTTCTTAAATGTGTTTGTTTATTGTTTATTTATTTATTTATTTTGAATACAATTTTAAAACCAAACAACAAAATGATTTCTATAAAAAGAAAGGAAAACTTTCAAAAAGGGGTGGGACGAAGTTTAACTTAAAACCATCCTTCCCTTCAACCTAAAGTCCAACACAAAACACAAAATTCCTGTACATATTAAAGATAGACTGTCCATTTGGCAGCAGCATTTCACATTAAAATAAACTCTGTCCTTCTCATAGCAGTAATAGTGCACATATGAAGAACAAAAATAAACTCTGTCCTTTCCATGACAATAATACACATATTAAAAAAATGAAAAAATAAAAAAGTAAATTCTGTCCATTGCATCCTACTATAATGGACATTCTTTGTGCGACACGTGTCCGACGCGTGTCCGACGCATGTCCCGATGTTGCAGCACGGGAGGGTGTACGGGTGCAATGCTGCTGTTGCATCACGGGAGGGCACTATCGTACAATGGCACCACGGGTACAACGCCGCCAGTAGCAATAATACCCATATAAAAGAAAATTCTTTCTGGAGTCTGTCCTCTTCTGGACACCACAGATGGAATACATTTGCTTGTGGACAGATTCATCTCCATTGAAGAGGATGTTCTGGATCAAGGTTGTCAAACTCATTTTAGTTCAGCTCCACATTCAGCTAAATTTGATCTGCAGTGGGCCAAACCACTAAAATAATAACAGAATAATATATAAATAATGTCAACTCCAAACTTTTCTCCATGTTTAAGAGCGAAAAAAATACATTTACATTATGAAAAGGTTTACATCTACAAACTATCCTTTCAAAAGATGTGAATAACATGAACAAACTGAAAAAATAAGTGTAATTTTAACAATATTCTGCCTCAGTTTATCATTTACATATGTACATTAGAACTTACAGATCACAGTGGATCTACAAACACACAAAACATTTAATAACAGGTGGAATATTGTTGAAATTGTACTGACTTCTCGTAAAAAAATTCAGGTTGTTCATATTTGTTCAGGTGATTCACATTTTTTGCAAAATTATACTTTGTTTTGGTGTAAATACATGAAAATATTTATATTTACAAAGAGAAAAATTAGGAGTTGTCATTATTTATATTTTATTAAGACAGAATTTTACTGGTTTGACCCACTTGAGATTGAATTAGTCTGAATGTGGAACCTAAAATAAAAGGATTGTTAATATCTTAGTGTAATTTTTGCATTTAACAAATTCATCCCAAGGGCCAGACTGGACCCTTTGGTGGGCCGGATTTGGCCCCCGGGCCGCATGTTTGACACCTGTGTTCTGGATGTTCTATTCCTGCTGCCTTACCCACATGTTTACCAGGACTTAAGGACGCTGACACCAAGGCTAAACAGAGGTTGTGTGTTTTAATCACAGGGTTTGCTAATATCATAAGACTGTAATGGTTGGACTGTTGAAAATACACAGAGGACAGTCCACTGGTCTGGTCCTGTCCCCGATGACCACAGGACAAACAAAGGGCTTTTACTGGGACACTTTACACTAAACGTATTAGAGCTGCAGCTATCTATTATTTATTTAATGGGCTCATCTATAAAGTAATTTCTTTGATTTGATTAAACTATTATTTGAATTGATTAAAAAAAAAAAAAACGTACAAATGTGAAAGACATGTCTGAAGATGACAAACAATCTGTCCTTTATTCCAGAACCAGCTGAAACAACAACCACAAAAACTATAACATAACCTGCTGTGCACTTTTAAAAGCCCTAGGCCAATTTTTTTTTTTTTTTTCATTTGCACATACAAATATAAAATAAGACAAACACATGTACATGTCTCACTTGGTAGAGAGAAAGGTACGAAAATGTGCAGCTGAAGTCAGAAACCTGAAAGGCAGATTGAATGACCTCAACTTGACCTTTGCTGTATTTTAAACAAAAGAATGTCGTTTGCATACCTTCCATGAAATAGAAGGATAAATAAAAATGACATAACAGTAAGAAATGATAGTTATATATCTATAAACATCATTTTTAGTATGATGTTATGAGGGCAAAAAGGCTGGAAAGTTACTAGCTTGGCAAATAAAACAATTAGAATCTAAATTTCTTATCACATTGATTAAACTCACTAACAAAAACTTGACTGACCCTGAAGACATTAACGAGGCTTTTAAATGCTAGTATGAGAAGTTGTATACAGCACAAACAACTGTAAAGCTAGATAATATAAATTAATTTCTTGACAAAAATTTAAAATTTCTGAAATCTCAAGTGAAAATCAAGAGTACTTGAACTCAGAAATTACTAAAGAAGAACTAGGGCAGGCCATAGACAATATGAAATCGGGAAAAAGAGCAGAAGCAGATGGTCTTCCAATCGATTTATATAAAAAATTCAAGAATAAGCTAATTAACCCTTTATATGATATCTTTAAAGAAGTCTTTCAGTTAAATAATCTCCCTCCCTCAATGAATACAGCCATTATTACTCTTTTGCCTAAAGCAGGTAAACCCCCAAATAAATGTGAAAATTTAAGACCTGTAAGTTTTCTAAATTCTGATATAAAAATAATTACTAAAGTTGCATTCCTTTGGGGCCATATAATTAGTTATACAGGGTCCAAATCCAAAAGATTCTGTTCAGAATAAGAATCAGAAAAGTTTTACTGTCTGTCATGACAGAAAAATGTTGGAAGTTTAAAGTTCCTGTTTTATAATTTAGATTGGACTGTCTTTGTGTCGAACTTATTCCATCCATATTTCTATGTGAAAGTACTCAGATATTAGAACTGCACAAGGACATGTGACCTGGAGACAGGAGGTCAAAGGTCACCTATGTTCAATATTCTTCTGCTACATGACAACATGCATCCACAGAATAAATGTGGAGCAGATATCTGAATGAATTCAACAGACAATGAGATTAGGATGATGAATGGATAGACAGACGACAAAACGATTACAATGCACTGCAAAAATCTAAATCTGACCAAGTGTATTTGGCAAGGCAAGGCAAGGCAAGTTTATTTGTGTAGCACATTTCAGCAACAAGGCAATTCAAGGTGCTTCACACAGGACATTGAAATAAAAGAAAAAAAAGAAAAAAAACACATTTAAAACATTATAAAAGAAACATATAAAAGGTGATCAAAAACAGCAAGCAAGAAAACAACACATAAAATCAAAAAAATAAATAAATAAATAAATAAATAAAATAAAATAAAATAAAATAAAATAAAATAAAATAAAATAAAAACACACACATATTAAAGTAAAAGTTGCAGTGCAGAGTTTCAAAGAGAATATAAAATTTAAAAAGTCAAAAGCCTTTTAGTCAAAGGCAGCAGTGAACAGGTGAGTCTTTAACCTGGACTTAAAAGAACTCAGACTCTCAGCAGACCTGATATTTTCTGGTAGTTTGTTCCAGATATACGGAGCATAGAAACTGAACGCTGATTCTCCGTGTTTAGTTCTGACTTTTGGAACACAGAGCAGACCTGCACCAGATGACCTGAGTGGTCTGGATGGTTCATACTGGACTAGAAGGTCTCTAATGTATTTTGGGCCTAAACCATTCTGTGCTTTATATGCTAGTAAGAAAATTTTAAAGTCTATTCTCTGAGAGACAGGGAGCCAGTGTAGAGACCTCAGAACTGGGCTGATGTGGTCCACTCTCTTGGTCTTAGTGAGGACTCGAGCAGCAGCATTCTGGATCAGCTGCAGTCATCGAATAGACTTTTTAGGGAGACCACAGAAGATACTGTTACAGTAGTCAACTCGACTAAAGATAAATGCATGGACAAGTTTTTCAAGGTCCTGCTGCGACATCAGTCCTTATTTGTCTCATTTCTAGTCCAAATATCTCATCACACTTAAAATCAGACAAAATCACCTAAAGAGGAACTTTTCAGTGAGATATATGAACTGATTTATAGACAATAGATCTGGAACATGTGTGAGTATGTGTGGACGCACCAGGAAACTGAATCTTTTTCTAATTTAGTTGGAGATAGAGGGGTAAAATATAATAATAATGAATATATCTGTAAATCAACACCATATTTATGTTCGTCTCCATGTTTATGGAATGACTTCTCTTGTCGTCTCCCGATAATAAATAAACAAATCATCGCATTTGTGATTTAATGGAAAAACTGACAGTACACACTTCTGTTTTTTCGACATTTAGTAAATATCGGTAAAGTTTTGCGCAGATGTCCGATGGAAAAGAGACTAGTGACCCATTCCCTGTAGAAGTGAATGGACCGTCCAACTGATCACCTAAACATGTGTGATTTACTCCTGTTTGCTGGATTAGTGTCTTTAATGGAACTCCTTTCCAGTTGAGTTGATCATGTCCATTTGAATCCAAGATAGTTCAGACTCAGTTTGACAGACATGATCAGGATAAAGGATCCATTTGGAGATGATGGATCTGACTGTTTTACTGCAGGAACTGAGTCATGCATCACTGAACATGGACCAAAAGGATTTTACAGACACTATTATGGATTTGACTGAGACACACACACCTATTTATAACAGACATACAAACAGATAGAAGACATGTCCTTTGCATCATACCCTCATTTAAATCTATTTTATGTGCTTAAGTTACATTAATCTCCACTTAATTTAACATCTGCTTGAAAGCAAAAACGCAAATGATATATATTTTTAATATACTTGTGATTCCAGTACCAACAGTGATAAAATTGTGAAAAATTAACAATATTTAGATGATTTCTTTGCTGCTTCTTTTTCTTATACTTGCATGGAGCAACTGTAGCACAAAACAATTTCCTCTGGGATGAATAAAGTATTCTGAATCTGAAACACATGAAAATAATTGAACCCACACTTTCTTTTGAGCTGCATTACTGTTTCACAGTTTTCACACAGAAACATGGATCTTCCTTCAAACAGAACACCATATTTACTTTAAATGCAGCTACATTTGTCTTCTTAGATACAATATAAAATCACAAGGTCCATTAAACCCAATGATAAACCAGAGTAGAGCTGAAACTATTAATCGACTCGAACTGATTAAAAGAATTATTCAATTACATTTTTCCTGAATCGAACCTTTGTTTGCTTAATTTCACTGCTGTTAAACATTGGTTCCACTGTTGTGTTTCACAGGGACGTTTATTGTGACGCACATGACGCCCGAATCAACACAAACAACAGAAGAGACGAGGACAAAATGACAGAAAATGTCTGTATGTGGACTTTTATTCACTGGGCCCATCACATACGCCTTTAAGTTTAGAAGTTTTAACACAAACATTACAAATATGTGTCTATATTTGTTTTAGTTGTTTGTTAGTTCCATCAGGGTCTGTCAATGAAACTGGGTTTATTTTAGTATCTGTCACTTTACCATCTTTTTAGACTCAATAATAAAAGGTAAATGTTGACATATTTCCCCCCCAGGATGGACCTAATGATGACCTCAGATAAATGGAAAAAAAATCCAGCCCATAATTTATGAATTTATAATCAAATACTGGGTCCAGAAATAGGGCCCAAATATTTTATTCATTGCCTCACAGCAACACTTTTCATTGAAATGTAGTCGTTTTGCAGTATATTGTTGCATCTTGACCATAAGAATCCATGCAAAAAAAATTAGGTCCCTACATTCATCCATTCTGGCACAGTGCAAGCCTGAAGAGAGGACATTTGGAAGAATTAGCCTTTTCGCCTGGTTTCAAGGCCTCATGGACCAAACATGAAGGCACCTACAATCATTTTGATGCAAAATATGGTCTTTTCAGGGGGATTTCACCCCAGACAGTAAGTTTCAGCAGTGTGGTTTGAATACCTAAGGACATATAGCTCCTCAAAGTTGGCCGAAAAGCAAATTTGCAAAATTAAAAAAAAAAAAAAAAAAAAAAAAAAACATTAATTTTCAAAGGGCTGTATCTCCTAAACTATTACAGATATGACATTAAACTTTTGGATGTGTTTGTTTATCTGGTAGGTGAACAAGTGTGAATTTTTTCAGAATTTTCTGAGGGGGTCATGTGAGGCACTTTCTGAAATCTGGTTGATTTGGGATGGAATGACCCTCCATTCCTTCATTTTTACATTGATTTGACGGCATCATGTTACGTAATCTCTGCCCTCTCTACTTCAATACATTCAAATTTATTTGAAGTGTCATATTTTCGAGTTTGCTGTAAGTATCTCTTTTATTGTGCTGTGTTATTTTCTATGTTTTAGTGTGTTTGCTTGCGTCTTGTTTGGGGTTTTTTCTTCCAATTGTATTCTGCTGTTGTGTCCTTCTGCTTTGTCTGTCAAAGCACTTTGAAAACTTTTTAAAAGTGCTATATAAATAAAAGCTATTATTATTATTATTATTATTATTATTATTATTATTAATAATAATAATAATAATAATAATAATAATAATAATAATAATAATAATAATAATAATAATATCTATGGTTCATATGCCTGTGTTTGAGGTTCACCCCAGGCTGGAGTTCAGTCACTGTCAAATGAAGTAATACTTTGCTTTCACGTATATTTATAAGTGTTTGTTTTTGTTTTTTTTCCCATGATTTCTTACAATCTGTTTTATTTCTAAGGACTAAGTAACATTACTTTGTTTTGTTGCATATTCGAAATAAAAAATAAACTGTCCAACGTGGCAGCTGCGAAAAGAAAAAGCTCAGATGACCTCAGATTTCATTTTCCAAACATATTCATTCATCTCATTGAACCAAACTGTGTCAACAGCAAGAACAACATTCCTTGACAATATGATTTTGATGACGACGCCGGATTAGTGTTAAACCCAGGAAACCACAGACGATCGCAAATAGAGGATGAACACGACGGACTGACCGAGTCCCAGAGCACTATGAGTCACATGACCTGCAAACAGAACCACAACAAAGCCTGGATATTTACTTTAGTCTGGATTTAAAATTCCATGAATGTGTGTCTAAACAATATGTAGGCTACAACGTAAACAAACAAACACTTCTAGTCATAGAATTTGCAATATGTAAATGTATAATTTCGTTAGAATCTGAAATGTTAAAAAGCAGAAAGACCCAGAGCTACTATTGTTTCCACTTTTCTAACATCATTTATTATACTATTATCCTCTGCATTTTGTGTTTTTTCAGTGAAAATCATGTATTTTCCCATATTCAATTTACTGATCATGTAGATTTTCATAAAAAACTAAGATTAAAGTTATTATTATTATATCAGAAACAGAAAAAACTGTACAAAAACTGACTTTTTCAGGGAAGACATTATTAACTGAACATAAACCCAGTGTGTCCATCCACTGTCATTGATCCAACTCCATGGGTTTGACTGGTGAATCAATGTTGGAGAAGATGACAGTGTTTCCACGGCAACTATGGAGCCTCTGAACATCCAAATATGGTCATATCTGATGACCATGAAAAGATGAAGAACTGTATTTGACACCAATTATTGACATGGACTGATAGGATTAGTGGATCAACAGGAATTAAACAGTTTAGATCAGTAGATGGTTTAGACTAAAGGCAGACGTTTGGGTCTTTAAGGGTTAAAGGTGGACGTTTGGGTCTTTAAGGATTAAAGGTGGACGTTTTGGTCTTTAAGAGTTAAAGGTGGAAGTTTGGGTCTCCAAGGCTTAAAGGTGGACGTTTGGGTCTTTAAGGATTAAAGGTGGACGTTTGGGTCTTTAAGGCTTAAAGGTGGACGTTTGGGTCTTTAAGGATTAAAGGTGGACGTTTGGGTCTTTAAGGATTAAAGGTGGACGTTTTGGTCTTTAAGAGTTAAAGGTGGAAGTTTGGGTCTCCAAGGCTTAAAGGTGGACGTTTGGGTCTTTAAGGCTTAAAGGTGGACGTTTGGGTCTTTAAGGATTAAAGGTGGACCTTTGGGTCTGTAAGGGTTAAAGGTGGACGTTTGGGTCTTTAAGGGTTAAAGGTGGACGTTTGGGTCTGTAAGGGTTAAAGGTGGACGTTTGGGTCTTTAAGGATTAAAGGTAGACGTTTTGGTCTTGAAGGGTTAAAGGTGGACGTTTGGGTCTTTAAGGATTAAAGGTGGACGTTTTGGTCTTTAAGAGTTAAAGGTGGAAGTTTGGGTCTCCAAGGCTTAAAGGTGGACGTTTGGGTCTTTAAGGCTTAAAGGTGGACGTTTGGGTCTTTAAGGATTAAAGGTGGACGTTTGGGTCTGTAAGGGTTAAAGGTGGATGTTTGGGTCTTTAAGGATTAAAGGTGGACGTTTGGGTCTGTAAGGGTTAAAGGTGGACGTTTGGGTCTTTATGGGTTAAAGGTGGACGTTTGGGTCTTTAAGGGTCAAGTCTTCAAAAAAACCAATGGTAGATTAAAGACATTTCAGTGACTTTTAGTAATTTACCTTTTGTTATGTGACAGCATGTCAGAAATGTGTGGAGTTGAAGGACATTTTAAAAGAGTTCCCTGATATTTTAAAAACTGAACACAATGATGGAATACATGAAACAGTCATGATGTGGAGCATCACTTTAGCTCCTGAAAGTCTTCTTTTCCACAATAATGATTCTTCTACCTTAAATAAAAACCTCTTTTCAGCAGAAACACATCTACAGTTTAAGGATGATACAGCACAGGCCTTCGTATTTTATTAACTCCTCCTGTCAAGCATCATGACTTATTTAATTTATGGAAAACTGAATCTACTAAAAGGTCCAGCTCTGGGTTGACAACAAGCAAAAAAAAAAAAAAAAGCTGGGAAGAAAAAGATGTAATTTAACTAAGGCCATTATTGACTGACTGAGGCACAGGTGAACAGGTAGAAGGACTGCTGGGATCCATGTGTAGGAGAAAGGATGCACTGACGAACAGAGAGAATAGATAGAAAAGAAAAATAGAGTAGAGTCAGAAATAGAAATAGAGTAGAATCAGAAATAGAAATAGAGTAGAAACAGAAATAGAAATAGCGTAGAAACAGAAATAGAAATAGAGTAGAATCAGAAATACAAATAGAGTAGAAATAGAAGTAGAGTAGAATCAGAAATAGAAATAGAGTAGAAACAGAAATAGAAATAGAGTAGAAAAAATAGAGTAGAAATAGAGCAGAAATAGAAATAGAGTAGAAATAGAAATAGGATAGAAACAGAAATAGAGCAGAAATAGAAGTAGAGTAGAGATAGAAATAGAGTAGAAATAGAGTAGAAACAGAAATAGAGTAGAAAAAGAAATAGAGTACAGAAATAGAGCAGAAATGGAAATAGAGTAGAAATAGAGTAGAAATAGAAATAGAGTAGAAATAGAAATAGAGAAGAAATAGACAAAGTAGAAATAGAAATAGACTAGAAATAGAGTAGAAGTAGAAATAGAAATAGAGTAGAAATAGAAATAGAGCAGAAATAGGAATAGAGTAGAAATAGAAATAGAAATAGAGTAGAAATAGAAGTGGAGTAGAAATAGAGTAGAAATAGAAATAGAGTAGAAATAAAAAATAGAAATAGAGTAGAACTAGAAATACAGTAGAAATAGAAATAGAGCAGAAATAGAAATAAAGTAGAAATATAGTAGAAATCGAAACAGAGCAGAAATAGGAATATAAATAGAGTAGAAATAGAGGTAGAGTAGAAATACAGTAGGGATAGAAATAGAGCAGAAATAGAAATAAAGTAGAAACAGAGTAGAAATAGAAACAGCGCAGAAATAGGAAGAGAAATAGAAATAGAGCAGAAATAGAAATAGAGTAGAAATAGAAATAGAGTAGACATAGAAGTAGAGTAGAAATAGACATAGAGTAGAAAATAGAAATAGAGCAGAAATAGAAATAGGAGTAGCAATAGAAATAGAGTAGAAATAGAAATAGAGTAGAAATAAAAATTGAAAAAGAGTAGAAATAAAAATTGAAATAGAGTAAAAATAGAAACAGAGTAGAAATAGAAGCAGAAACAGCAGTAGAAATGCAGCTGTAGATGTGGATGGGGGCCATGGTGGTGTGTCCACAGGTACTCCAGGCCTGTCAGATGGAGCTGCTTATGATGGGGATGTCTGTGCTACTTTTACTCAGTGGGTCCATCTGCAGTGAGCTCCGTGGACCGAACAGAACCGTCCTCCCACCCACCCCCCGGTGTGACCTGCTCTTCGGCGACTTACCGGATTTGGGTGGATAACGGTACACCGAATTGGACGGAATATCCACTTCTTCCACGCCTATGTTCTGTCTGCTGGTTAAAGCTCCCATTTTCAGTCGGATGCAGTCAGAGCCCTCAGGTTAACGGACACAAACACTCTCCAGGGTGGGCTTTGTTCACCGCGGCTCCCTGTTCCAGATCATTTAATCCATATCCAGTCCATGTCTGTCGGCTCCGAAGCCCCGCCGTGAATGTCACCGTCCCGGAGGAGGGGGGGATTAGTACTTGTTCTCTGGCTCCTGCTTAGCCTGCTCTGATCAACAGCTCGTTTTAAGGCAGAAAACAGCCGGAGCAGTCCCTTTAATAACGGAGGAGCGCACTCATGGCGCGCCGCAATCTCACGTCCGACACAAGCGCAATCTCCGCGCCTGCTTTACGCACGACTATGTGGCACAAAACGGCGTCCACATCCCCTGCCCCACCGGTGCTGGCTGGATACTCGGTCATGAATCCCCCTCCGTGGTTCTTGTTGTATAGGATCCTGTCAAAGAGGTCTGTTGCTCCCCGTGACGTCACACAGGCACAAATCCGGACCGTGGTTTTTGCGCAGTCCTCTTCTCCAGCAGCAGCAGCGAGTGTCGAGCCGCTTTATAACGTGACCTTCCTACGCTAACTGTGTGCAGGCAGAGCTGACTGCACTGCAGACCGAGCACACAACGGAACACCGGCACACTTTAGGTCCAAACCCCAATATATAAAAACCCCACTGTTGTGCCGAATTCTGCTCCCTGCCGAAAACTGTATCATCAGCCCAGGGTGATGTAGTTTTCGGCAGTATCTGTTTTTATTGTTATATATTTTTGAGTGTTTTCTATTTAAGATTTAACGTTTTAAAGTTTTATATACCTTACAGTTTGCACATTCTTCAGTATTAAACAGATAAAAAACGTAACTGTAGTATCTTACAATATTAATAAGTAATTGCTACACAGCTACAATGGTGTTCAGAGGATGAATAATTCACGATTAATTTCATACCCTACAGTAAAAAAAGAGAAAAATTAACTGTGGAAAATTAACTAAAGTGAATTTGGTGCATATTGTCCTCTTCATGGCTGACTTAGGACGGGGGAGCAGTTTTCGGCAGGGAGTAGAATTCGGCACAACACCCACAACCTCAACATATGAGAACAAAGAAATAAGCCCGTTTGGCAACAAGTTGGGCTGTTTAAATGAGACTGTGCACAAATAAAACAATAAAATAAAAGATAAACTGTTACAGGCCACAAGCAAGAAACATATCTTAACTGAAGTATCCGTCCTAGAACATTTTAAACTGGTGTAAAGGGAAGAAAAATAGCCTCGATTCACTATCCACAACTGTGCTGGTGTTCCGCTCCACACCGACAGGGGGCAGTGTTAGGGGTTTACTGGGGGCGGGACAATAGACAGGCAGCCAATCAGAGGAGGCCAACTTGGGCGCAAAGAAGGGGGAAAAGGAAGCGCCTTTGCCGCCATTTCATGTGAAAGCATCGCTGTTGTAGAGTTCAGGGCTGAAGAATTTTCTTTCAAAATCTCTCGGAAATCACGGACTCTAAACCCGCTGATAGTTAGTGATTTACTGGGGTGTTTTAGTCGAACGGTAGGATCCGACGGGCTTCCGTGAGTTGAGCTGCTCTGCTGGTTCCAGTCGGTGAACATGAGTTACGGAAGGCCGCCGCCAGACGTGGAGGGGATGACCTCCTTAAAAGTGGACAACCTGACTTACCGGACTTCACCGGAGACCCTCCGCCGAGTTTTCGAGAAATACGGTCGCGTGGGAGACGTGTACATCCCCCGCGACAGGTACACGAAGGAGAGCCGCGGTTTTGCTTTTGTGCGGTTCCTCGACAAGCGCGACGCCGAAGACGCCATGGACGCGATGGACGGCGCGCTGCTCGATGGGCGCGAGCTCCGCGTGCAGATGGCCCGGTACGGCCGACCACCGGATTCCATGTACGGACGGAGGGGAGCTCCACCGCGCAGATACGGGGGTTACGGACGCAGAAGCAGGAGGTAAACAGGCCCCGGCTGGCTATTTTAGTTCATGTTAACGTCAAGTTATGAGAGCACATGGTGAACATGAGGAATGGGCTCAGGTACTGTTAGTTTAACCCAGTGGACCAAACCCCAACAACAGTGGAGCAATTATTACTTTTACTGAAAGAAACATCAATATCAAAACCAGACTTTTCACTTTAACTAGAATAGTTTGTTGTTCAAATTAAAAATAATTTAGACTTTTGCTTGAATAATACTAATAAACTCAACCAGACTGCTCCCTGAGACAGTGTTTATACAAATAAAATTAGGAAATGTACAGTTATGACAATAAAGTTCATTTTTTTAGACCAACAAACACATGTTGGTTCCACAGATGAACATGTGACCAATATCAGTGGGTCCATGTGCCCGTTTCTATTGGACATCTGAGAACATTCAAGTCCAAACTGGTCTAAAACACAAACCTGTGGGTCCATGTGTCTTTTCCAGTCCCTTGTCCAAACCTAAACTCTTTGTCTAGTCTAGTGACAGATCACCATGGCAATAGATTGGTTTGGTAGACGTCCATAAAATGTGCTCAAACTCTCCAACAATAGTTCCACCTGATACATGTTCTAACCTGAAAAACAAAAAAAACACCCAGGAGTGATCCATAACCCCCCTGGCAAGACTTCACCCCCCATACACACACCACCTCCCCAGGGGGCCCACCCCACAGTTTGACAAACACTGGGATAACAGCACTCCGTTCATTTGTGCTACAAATATTTGGAAGGATTTGCTGGTTGCATTCCCAAAACATGACAGGAATGATATAAGTTGAAGGGTGGACCTGTTTTTTGTTTTGTTTTGGGGCTTTTTTTGTTTCTCAAATTGTTCCAATTCTAGTGTGCAAGTCCAGATTGAATGAATTCTTCAACTTGGTTCATTTTCAGGAGTTTCCTTTGGGTTTCTCTGTGTCGTTTGGGCTCTATTATTTGCTCCCATATTTAGCAAAAGCCTGGGTACATAGTATTAAAATCTGGCCATCCCCTGTGAAAAGTAATTTATGTATATTTTTACGTTCTTTCTAAAATTTTGACTTCTTTGGTTTGGGTGTTGCACCAAAGTATTGGTAGGGAAAACCCTGCCTACGTGATATTACCATTATTTCTAAAAAGGTGACAAAATGTAAAAGAACAAGATGTAAGAAATGAAAAGTTCTTGGCACAAACTTAAGCTGAGAAATACTAATACAAACCATAATTGCGTTTATATAGCGCCTTTCAAAAGTTACAAAATGCTTTCTTAGAGTACTCACACTATTCATGAAAGTTCATATTAAAGTATTTGAGTTCTCAAGTATGTAAAACTTGGACCATATGATGTTGGGTCAATGAAACCAGTACCAGGGAACCTGTAGGTTTTGTTCCCTCTTTCCACTCAGCTTTTCTATCATTTTGGTCTGACTTTATACTGAAGTCCTTCTCTGTGTTGCAGTCGCTCAGCCAGTCCCCGGCGCCGCAGACGAAGCCGCAGCCGCTCCAGGAGCAGGAGTCACTCGCGGTCCAGGAGTCGCCACCACTACAGCCGTTCCAGGTCCCGCTCGTACTCCAGGTCAAGGTCCAGGTCCAGATCCAAATCGAAGTCGAAATCCAGAACCCCCAGGCGGAGCAAGTCCAAGTCTCCCTCCAGGTCTAGGTCGCGCTCCAGGTCCAAGTCGAGGAGTCGAACCCCACCTTCGAACAGAGGGTCCAAGTCCCGGTCCAGGTCCAAATCCAAGAGTAGGCCTAAATCTCCAGAGGACAACGGAGCAGAGTCTTAACCCAAACCTGGACACAATAAGACGGTATCCATGGGAATTCTATTATCTTTCCATTGTCCATAAACAGTCTGTGTGTAGTCATTGTTGTTCTGCAGTCTTGATGCTACACTACGGTCTTTGAAACAACAGTAACCAAGTCTGCAGAATCCTGGGGAGGTTTAGACTTAAAGACAAAAGTCTGAGCTGTATTCTTTGTACAGTCCCACTGATGTGTTTGCTTTAGTTGCTTGTATGTGCAGCCAGTCTAAAGCAAACATGTTAATTAACATTTGGCCTTATGTGATCAATCCTTTAATTGAAGTATTCACATCTGTACTCTTGTGAGTGTGTATGGGAGTGAGGGGGGGAGGTTGGGTCGTGGGGTGCTGCACTCAAAACGTTTACCTAAATGTGGAATTCTTTCCTCCAAGCTGCGGAGTCCTGTTTGCAAAGAGAGGAGGAGGAGGAGGAGATGGGGGTGTGGCAGTGTGAGAGCAGTTAGTGTGTGACCCGCCCATGTGACCTGCCTGTTGCCGAGAGCGATGGCAGTTGCTAAAGGAGCAGGTCACCAAGGCAACGGTGGTTGCTATGGAGCAGGTCGTCATGGCGGTGGTTCGGGCGGTCAGTTGGTGTATGAGGTGGTGTGGTGAGGTACGTTCACGGGGATCACAGGCATGATGTGCTGAGCCGTTGTCTGTGGTTTCCGCCTGCTGCCTCTCAAAAAGGGAACGGACCCCAAGGTTTGTTTTTCCAAATATGCCCGAGTGCAAGAGTCATGTTAGAGCTAGCGTTTTTGTTTTTTTTTTCCTCATTCTTTCTTTGGGTCTAGGGGCCACTAAAGGTGTAGAAACAAATTTGAACTTGACTAGAACTGTTAGGTTTAATACCAGAAAAGGGATGCCAACAGACAGGATCTGTTTGCTAAATATTGGTGAGGGGGAAAAGTACAACTTTAAGAATCTCAGGTCAGCTGCAGGAGTTTGAAAAGCCGTCTTGTGTATCTCCATCTGACTGTGGTATTTTTTTCTTTCCTTCCAGATCTCAGATGATAGAGCCTTTGAGGACATCAGGAAGAGTCTCACATTGAACAGGTGGACTCCACTTGACCACTGACCGCAGACTGAAAGGTTATTGGAACTTGGTCTAAAATGTTTTAATGTTTCATTTTCATTTCTTTACCAAAACATATTCTGTAACTTTGCTATTTGTTGGTAAGTTGAGCATATTTGATGGAAGGAATTTGTAATGGTGGTTTTCCACTTAAATTGGATTTCTTGAATTTGAATCTATTTGTATTTGTGAATAAATTCTCTTTTGGAATTATCGTAGATTCCTTTTTAAGGAAATCTCCTGTTTGATACTTTGCTTTGTTCCCTTTTTTTTATGGATATGGGTTTGTTCTATTTGGAGACGATGTAAAGCAGGGTGTCACGTTGGATGTTCAAAGCCTTTACAGTTGTGTTATACCACCGTTGATAGGAAAACGGCGAACTGTACAGCAGGGGTGTCAAACTCATTTTAGTTCAGGGGCCACATACAGTGTAATATGATCTAAAGTGGGCTGAGCCAGTAAAATAATATAAATAGAATAAGAACTTATAAATAATATCAACTCCGAAGTTTTTTTCTGTTTTTGAGTGAAAAAAGTAAAATTCTGTCTTGAAAATGTTTACATCTACGAACTGTACATGAACAACCTGAAAATTCGTAAGAAAAATATTTGCAATTTTAACAATATTATGCCTTAGTTTATCATTTACACATGTGCATCATAACTTACAGATCACAGTGGATCTACAAATACACGAAACATTTTATAACAGACAGAATATTGGTATAATTCCGCATATTACTTTTAAGATATTTCAGGTTGTTCGTTTTTGTTCAGTTTATTCATATTTTTTGTAAAAAGCTAGTCTGTAAATGTAAACATTTTTGTGTAATCTTACTTTTTGAAAAACTAAGAAAAAATGCTTTCAGTTTTCATTATTTATAGTTTATTATGATAGTATATTACTGGTCTGATTCACTGTAGATTGAATTGACTTAAAAAGACTTTCACACCCTTGATTGTTAATGTCCTCAGTGTAATTTTTGAGTTTCACAAATTCATCCCATGGGCCGGACTGGACCCCTCGGCGGGCTGCTTTTGGTCCGCGGGCCGCATGTTTGACACCTGTGCTGTACAGTAGTATCAGAAACAAAACCTGAAAATATCACAGGGCTACTTTGTTGTGACTTGCTAATCCGGCAGCATTGCATTTTTTTCTTTACTGTCAAATTTATTTTTCTCTGTCTGGTTAAAGTTGCTTTCCTATGACTCTAACCCTCTTTCTTGTGTATCTTTTGTGCACTAGGCGCAGTTGTGTAGCAGTTGAGTAATGCTGGTTAGCTGTTAAGATGCGGTGCAGTGCGGTGGTGACATGGTGTGGCGTGTTGCGGTGCTGAGTGCCCGGCGCTTTTTCCGGGGCTCGACCCTCCGCTGCCGTTTGCCGGTTTGTAAGCTCACAGGTGTGGCAGATCATCCATCCTCTCCTTCCTGTCTCGTGACCTGTCCTTCCCTCCATGTGCTGTACAGATTCCCCCTCCTCCTTCCTTTTTATTCTCTCTCCTCTCCTTTTCCTCTCTGGTTTATCCACTGTTTACTGGTTTTTGCTCGCTTTTGACATTGAGTCCAGTGTGGCTCCTAGTGAAGGGTTAAAAGGGCAGCTCTGTCTGCTCAATGAATACGTTTTGTTATTGCATTCCTCTGTGAACCCCTAAAATGTCTTTGCTGGTTGTATTTGCTTCAGGTGAATGCTAATAAACATCTGTGTGGTAAATGTGTTGACAGTGTGACTTTTTTTTTTTTTTACTTTTTATTTAAATTAGAACAATGACAATATATAAAAAAGTCATAGTATCCAATATATACTACAAACAAAAAAGCTAAGGATATTTCTTTTTTTTTCTTTTTGTAATTTTTTTGGTCATTTTTGCCATTTGTAAATAAAACTGTCTGGTCATTAAAAAAGTGTATTTCAATTCACAAAGTAAAAGATGCTGTGCAAGAATCCCAACTGAAAAAAGAAATAGCCCAAAATTAGAAATATCCTCAACTTTTTCTTTGTAGTGTTTGTGTGTCAGACCAAGAACACTACACCTGCACTCACATGTACACATACACACAAAAAAAGACGGGGGGGGCGGGATCTGTCTAATTAATATTAAAGTAATCAATGAAGGGCTTTATTTTTATTTATTTGTTTTTATTTTTTTTATGCTTTTCAGGTTTGGGGAAAATTGAATAGAATACCTTTATTGTCATGGGTCAAAACATGATATTTGAAATCTCTGTGATGGGAAATTTTAGAGACTGAAAAATTAGTGTTGCTAAATGACCAACATTTTTACTTTTAAATTCATTTTTGCTTTAGTTGGACCATAAGAGATTATCCAAAACAAGGAGCTACTTGATGTTGACATAAATGTTGGAATGGCAATCAATTAAAGTTCGCTCTCTGACAGGACATTTGTGTTTTGACCCTCATACACGTGTACAACAAAATTAAGGGACAACGCTCTTGTGGTGCGTAGTGCAAAACAGTTTAAAAAAAAAAAAAAAGTGTAAATATATATACAGAATTAAAACAAGCATGTTAACCAACCAAGAAACAGTAGAGATAAATATATATTGCACTTGCCCTGAATGAACACTGATATACACTACAAAAAAAAGTTAGGGATGTTTTTTTTTTGTCATTTTTGCAATTTGTAAATAAAACTGGTCATTAAAAAAATGTTTCAGTTCACACAAAAATTTTTTAAAAAGCTGTGCAAGAATCCCAACTGAAAAAAAACAAGCCCAAAAATGAAAAATATCCTCAACTTTTTGTTTGTAGTGTATGTTAAACATATATCCTTATTCGAGGTATTGTCACTGTAATGTGTTCAGTACCCATAAATTAACAGGGTTCCCGTCGTCATGAAAACCTGGGGCTGGTTCTGCTTTCAGTTCGTGTCGGAGCTGAAGCCGATTATTTTCCTTCAATTAAAAAATTAATTGAAGAGGCCAAAAAAAAAAGTAAAAATGTCTGAAAATGACAACATCCTTCATCCCAGAACCAACTGAAACAAACAGAAATTGTTACAAAATAAAAAAGCATATGAAAGTGTTAGACAAGGTTACATGATGCATTAGGACTGAATGGATTCAGAAAAGTGTGTTTGAGGGACAGAGGGTAGAGCATCAGGTCACCATGGAGTTATGATACACTGACAAATGAAATATAACAAATAAAATCCCAGAATATGACCTAGAAATGATTTCCAAACTGTAAAGTAAAGCTAAGGTTATACAGCCTATTTTACATGAAGTCTATTTTCATAAAGGTCGGATTTAAAGTCAACCTTAAGTGAAATTCAGAAAAACAACACTACTTTTGGAACAGTAAACTTGCATTCATGCTTGTGTGGTTTTATGTGTAGTTACGCGATAATCCAAAATCAGTGATGGTACCACCAAACTGATGTATGTTTTTGACAGATCTAACCCCAGGCCTCCATAGAAACAGGACAGAGGGTTAAACATTCAAATCAGATGTAGACTAATGTTAGGAAGCAGGTTTGGAAGAACTTTGGGTCTAGTTTAAAAAATAAATATTTACTGAAATAAAAGAGAAACTATTTTTCAGATAAAACACATTTTTATATTATTTTACATTATATTTAATACATAAATCCACGTGTAACACGGTCAAAAAGACACGAAAATTACACACTACTATTAGGGCTTCTCAAAAATCACTTTTCAGATCACGGTGTTATTTAAACCAGTTAATCTCCAACATGATAATAGCCCCCCCAAAAAAATTTCAGCAAAATCCGGTAACGTTTGACCCCCACCACCACCGCAAAGTAAGAAGGGCCCATCAAAAAATGCTGTTTTTAAATGCATTACCATGCTTAATGGATACTGACGTGCCTAAAGTACAGACATCCATACTGCGTCACCTGTGGTACCTGATTGAGTCTACTGTGGTACTAAGTCTCTTTGATAAAGAAGTACCAATAGAAACCAAAGCAGCCATGGCAACACAACTGCAGTACAGAGAAATGAGGGCTGTTGTCTCGGGCAACACGGCGGTGCCTCACAGACAGAAGGTCCTGGGTTCGATTCCAACACCAGTCGACGGGGGTGGGACCTTTTCTGTGTGGAGTTTGCATGTTCTCTCTGGGTACTCCAGCTTCCTCCCACCATCTAAAGACATGCACTGATAGGTTAATGGGTTAATCTAAATTGCCCACAGGTGTGAGAGTGTTTGTCTCTACGTATATGTTCAGCCCTGAGATGAACTGGTGACACGTCCAGGGTGTACCCCGCCTTCGCCCCTATGTAGCTGGGATAGGCTCCAAGAGACCCCTGTGACCCTAGTGAGGATAAAGCAGGTTCAGAAAATGAATAAATGATTATCTCGGAGCTATCTGTTGTTAATGATGCTGCAGAAAGAGGTGTTAAGGACATCTAAGATGACACCAATGCAGCCATGGATGGAGCCCACAGAGGAACATCATCTTAGTGTCTGGTTCCCACAAACTCAAGCTACCAGAGTTTCTCAAGAATGAAATGGAAGAGAAACTATAGAGCGAGTAACATCTGAATAAACTGTGAAATGCACATGTATAAAAGTACGTCCAGATTATCAGAACCATGTCATTATTAAAGACTTTGATTTCTGCAACCTTAAATCTTGTATTTCGCCTTATTATTTAAGTGTTCAGCTGTATTTGTCTTTAACTCAAACCTGAATTTTGCTGAAAAGGGGGTTAAGAAAATAGACATTGTGTTCAACTAGATTTACTGTTCTGAACTTCTTTCTATTTCCAGTTTTTAGCCTATAATTGAGTTATTTTATCTTAAAATCACCTTATGTTCTCTTATACATCACCTGATACAATAATCTATGAAGATGATATTACAGGGATGCTGTAAAATACCAGAAAAAAGCAATTTGTGGACACTTAAGACCTCATTATATGTGATTTTCTGGGTTAAAGTGAGTGTTTTTGGTGTTTTTTGACGGGCCCTTCATACTTTGCGGTGGGGGGGGGGGGGTCAGACGTTAATGGATTTTGCTGAAATTTTTTTGGGGGGGGGGCTATTATCATGTTGGAGATTAACTGGTTTAAATAACACCGTGATCTGAAGAGAAAAGTGATTTTTGAGACGGCCTAACTACTATTTTATTGGATATCTTTTTTATTTTCTCACAGGTGCATTTTGGGAATCGAAGTAAATATTCAAGGCAGAGTGTTTGACAAAAATGACCGCTGTTGAAAAATCACTGGTGATTTATTAGTGTTTAAATGTTCTGGTTCTGTATGTAACACCAGTGGACACGATGGGTTCCACACCAAACCTGGAATGAGACTGAGACTGATGCCAAACCCACATGTGTGGATTAGAAAAACCACTAGGATCCACACACTGAACACAGTGTCTGAATTTAGAGTCTATAGAAGAGCATTTACACACGTTTACACATCTAATGCACTGACACCTAGGGAGATTTAATGTCCATATTTGGGTCCTATTTTTGGACCCAATATTTGATTATACATTCATTAATTATGGGATGGATCACAGCAAGAGTACAATTTTTTTTACATTTATCTGAGGTCATCATTATACTGAAGAGGATTAGAGCCAGTGAAAAAAAAAACAGGTCCAATATTGTTCCCTCCACCAGGAGGTATTGTGATCACTTTGCTTTGTTTGTTTTTTTTGTTAGCAACTTTACAGGAAAAGTATTCCAACCATCCTTACCAAATTGTCCCCACAGATAGGCCTAGGCCCTGGGACCAACCCATTAAATTTTGGGCCAAGTAGGCCGAAGTTCAAGGTCACAGCAAGGTCACAAAATCTACAATTTTCATATCTTTCATCATTGAGCAATTTTCCAAAATTCATAAAAATTCAAAATAACTCCAATTAGCCTCCAATTTGATCCACCCGTAGCTTATAACAATATCTTGTATCTGGCTCAAAATTGTCCACATCCACTGTGGAATGTGGACTCTGTGGACATTTACATTTAACATTGAAAATCCCATTTAGCACACATTTTTAATTATAACTCAACAAATATTGATTGGAATTTAATATAATTTAACATACACATGACTGGTACCAAGCTTCAACTTTTTCTGCTGCATGGAATAACCTGGAAACTGTTTAATTTACAAAGAAATAGTCGATCCACACATGCACACCGTTCAGGGTGCTTGGTGGAGGTTTGTGTTCTCTGAACACTTGTTTTTTATTATTATTATTATTATTATTATTATTATTAATAATAATAATAATAATAATAATAATAATAATATTATTATTATTTTGGGAAAAAGTCAGAATTCTGAGAAAAAACTCAGAATTCCGACTTAAATGTCAGAATTCTGACTTTTTTTCTCTCAGTATAATAATAATAATAATAAAAAAAACAATATTGGACCTTTTTTTGTTTGTTTGTTTTTTTGTTTTGTTTTGTTTTGTTTTCAGTGGCCCTAATCCTCTTCCGTATCATTAGGTCCATCCTGGGGGGAAATTTGTCTACACTTCCCTTTTATTATTGGGTCTAAAAAGATGGAAAAGTGACAGATAGTAAAATCTAAAATATACCCAGTCTGATGGACAGACCCAGATCCTAAATCCATCCGTATGTTTGACACCTGTGGTCTAAACCCTGTTTGACTTTCACAGCCTGTGTCTGTCCACCTCCACAGAACACGCGTGTCCTGTCACAACCCATCTCCATCTCTCTCTGTGTGTGTGTGTGTGTGTGTGTGTGTGTGTGTGTGTGTGTGTGTGTGTGTGTGTGTGTGTGTGTGTGTGTGTGTGTGTGTGTGTGCTGATGGGATTATCGTAGAGCCGGGCACGTTGCACCGTGCCGTGCCAGCCGGAGGGGGGCGTGACCAGAGGACGTGACGTCAGTACGTAGGTGAGTGAATCCTGAAGTGTTAAACCCAGGTCAACACTGTGCTTGTAACTTTTGGTCTGATATTGAAAAATATATCATACCTAAAAGTAATGAAAAAATAAATATAATATCTCAAAATGTAATCACATATTTTGAATATGACATTCGTAATTTAGAATTTGTTGTAAATTTGATAATTTTATTTGAAAAATTTAATATACACAAAAATAAATATACCAAAAACACACCCAAATTTTTAAAATCTTCTTAATGGAATTTGAAAAATATATTAAATCTTTAAAATTTATCTTTAACAAAAAAAAAGCACTACCACCTTGACAATTTATAAAGAATTCTGTAAAAATAGACTGAACTCTCGGATTTATTTGTGTTAGATATATTGTTTTTTTGTTTGTTTGTTTTTTTAATACTATTATTTGTCTATTCTACCTTGTGTTTTTTAAATCTATGCTTGTTTTTCTTAAATTTATTTGTCCAAATGCTTTTTCTTTTTGGCATCTTGACGTTTGTTCAAAATGTATATGTTTTGTATACCTGAACATTTTCAATAAAGTTGAAGGGAGGAAAAAAAAAAAAGGGTTGCTGTTTGGTCCAGACGCGGCAGGAGGCATGTCCATTATCGGCTTAGCGGACTGAGCCTCGGTCCCAGTGAACCCAGACCGGCCTCCGGGACTCCGGGAGCAGCTCTGCCTCAGACATGGACGTCACCCTGCTTCTGTCCGCCATCATCTGCACTCTGTTAGCTCTGGTAGTGGCCACGTCCCTCCTGAACGGATCCGCCGGAGAGTTCGCCAACCCCAGGAACTACTTTGGACACAGAGACAGTTCAGCCGGAGGAGCGGATGGGTCTGGACCCAGGCACAACGGATATTTACCGGACAAGAGGAAGAAGAAGGCGGCGGTGGACGACTGGAGTGACCTGAGCGGAAGCTCCCACGACCACTGGGATGTGGTGAAGACGGTGCTCTCAGTGAGTAGTTAAAGAAGCTAAAGCAGCTAAAGCTAATAATAATAATTATAATTATAAAGAAGACACAGACTGGGTTTATATACTGGTATTAGAGTGGACAACCACTGGCTCCCATAAAGACTAAAACACACAGACTGTGATCCCAAAACCATTCAAACATATCTACTCAACATCCTCCAACACAGAATATTATAAATATATATATATATATATATATATATATATATATATATATATATATATATATATATATGTATGTATGTATGTATAACATTATAGTGTGTAGTATTATTATTATTATTATTATTATTATTATTATTATTTGGACCCTGTTTGAGTTACTGTGTGGGCGCAAATATATGAAACCAATATACAAATTATATGTGAGATATTTGATCCCATAAAGACCCAGAACTACGCTGGTTACAGTTCTCATATTAATTTGTCTCTCTGTTTAACCATTCTTTAGTTTAATTAGTTTATTTTCAGTCATATATGCATTTCAAAAGAACGGAAGAGGATTAGAGACACTGGGGGGGGGGGGGGGAGGCCTAATATATATTTTTTATTATTATTCTGAGAAAAAAAAATCAGGATTCTGACTTTTTTGTCAGAATAATAATAATAATAATAATAATAATTTATATATATATATATATATATATATATATATATATATATATATATATGACCTTATTTTTTTATTTTTCCAGTGGCCCTAATCCTCTTCCACACTCGATCCCAAAACCATTCAAACACATCCACCCATCATCCAACACAAAATATTATTATTTGTATTTGGACCCTGTTTGAGTTACTGTATGTGTGCAAATATATGAAACCAATATACAAACTATATATAAGATATTTGATCCCATAAAGACCCAGAACTACACTGGTTGCAGTTCTCATGTTAATTTCTCTCTCTATTTTATCCTTTCTTTAGTTAGTTAGTTTATTTTCAGTCCTGCATTCCAAAACTACGGAAGAGGATTAGAGACACTGGGGGAAAAAAATAAGGTCCAATATTATTATTAATATTATTATTATTATTATTATTATTATTATTATTATTATTATTATGAAAAGACAGTCAGAATTCTGAGATTAAAGACAGAATTCTTGGGAAAAAAAAGTCAGAATTCTGACTTTTTTTTCCCTCAGAATAATAAACAAATAGATATATTGGACGTTATTTTTTTATTTTATTTTTTATTTTTCCATTGTGTCTAATCCTCCTCCATACACGATCCCAAAACCACTCAAACATATCCACTCAACATCCTCCACCACAAAATATTATTTACATTACATTATAGTGTGTTTTATTATTATTTGGACCCTGTTTGAGTTATTGTGTGTGTGCAAACATATGAAACCAATATACAAATTATATATAAGATATTTAATCCTATAAAGACCCAGAACTACAGCTGTTGCAGTTCTCATATTTCTCTCTCTATTTAACCTCTCTGTAGTTTGTTTATTTTCAGTCATATACTGTACTATGCATTTCAAAACTACGAAACAGGATTAGAGACACTGAAAAAAAAAAAGGTCCAATGCTTATTTTATTACCTCCGCCAAGGAGGTTATGTTTTTGCCGGCATTGGTTTGTCTGTCTGTCTGTGTGCAAGATAACTCAAAAAGTTATGGACAGATTTGGATGAAAATTTCAGGAAATGTTGATACTGGCACAAGGAACAAATGATTAAATTTTGATGGCGATCGGTGGGGGGGTCTTTATGGGTTAAAGGTGGATGTTTGGATTGTTATGGGTTAAAGGTGGATGTTTGGATTGTTATGGGTTAAAGGTGGATGTTTGGGTCTTTAAGGGTTAAAGGTGGACGTTTGGGTCTTTAAGGGTTAAAGGTGGATGTTTGGGTCTTTAAGGGTTAAAGGTGGACGTTTGGGTCTTTAAGGGTTAAAGGTGGACGTTTGGGTATTTAAGGGTTAAAGGTGGACGTTTGGGTCTTTAAGGGTTAAAGGTGGACGTTTGGGTATTTAAGGGTTAAAGGTGGACGTTTGGGTCTTTAAGGGTTAAAGGTGGACGTTTGGGTCTTTAAGGGTTAAAGGTGGACGTTTGGGTCTTTATGGGTTAAAGGTGGACGTTTGGGTCTTTAAGGGTTAAAGGAGGACATTTGGGTCTTTATGGGTTAAAGGTGGACGTTTGGGTCTTTAAGGGTTAAAGGTGGATGTTTGGGTCTTTAAAGATTAAAGGTGGATGTTTGGGTCTTTAAGGGTTAATTTTTCCTTGTGTATATCTTTATATGTTGCATACATTTCTTCTATATCCATGATACAGAGTTGGCATTTGGTACATTTTCAGTAGTTCTTTGTAGTTCTGTATATCGTAAGTGTTTTTTCAGTCTATATTTTTCGTATAATTGTCATGTGTTACTTTTTATATACACACACTTTCCTGTAGCGCTGTAATAATCTGCTGCTGAACAGATCAGAGCTACTGAACTGATTTTCATAATTCCTGCAGTGACTTTAAAGATTTATTCTGCTCTATTCTATAAAATGCAGAAAAAGGCCTTTAAAAAACAGAATATATAGACCATACAAATGAACGTGGTGTTTTAAATCTATGTACAGTCATTTAATCGCAGATGCTCTTTAATATTTCACGTTTCACTCTTTCTACATGTCTTCAGTACTTAGTTTTCTATATTTTTTCTGCTGTAAACACTACAATATCCCCAATATATGGGATCAGTAATGTCATATCTTGTCGTATCTTAGATATGCAAGCTCTAAATTTTTTAAAAAGTTTAAAAAAAAAACTAACACTACTAATATATAAAGCAAGACATATCTTTCTTCCAAATAAAATCCAGAAATTGTTTTCAGAGATTGATATAATTACCTCCGCCAAGGAGGTTATGTTTTTGTCAGCGTTGGTTTGTCTGTTTGTCTGTCTGTCTGTCTGTCTGTCCGTGTGCAAGATAACTCAAAAAGTTATGGATGGATTTGGATGAAAATTGCAGAAAATGTTGACACTGGCACAAGGAAGAAATGATTAAATTTTAGTGGTGATTGGGGGTAGTGGGGGTTCACTGATCTGCCTTGGCGGAGGTCTGCGCTCTCCAAGTGCTTTTCTAGAAAAGACAGCGCAGACCTCCAGTGTCAACATTTTCTGAAATTTTCATCCAAATCCATCCATAACTTTTTGAGTTATCTTGCACACGGACAGACAGACAAACCAATGCCGGCAAAAACATAACCTCCTTGGCGGAGGTAATAAATATAAGGATGAGGAAAAGCAGTTTTATCCAGGATGGTTATGGAAGTTTAGAATGAAAGGAAGGAGGTGGTCTGTATATTTGTTCTGTTCTTAATTAAATAAAACCATCATCAAAATCCCAAATATAATGAACGTTAAACATGTTTGAAATAAAAAAAAAAAATCTGTCTGTTTGTCACCACTCAATAAATAAAGCATATATCTTTGAAATATTGTCATATATATCAGATAGATTTATGGCAATACTATACCATAGCTGTACTAGAAGTTGGTACCAGTGTTGTGCCAAGGTACGTGTCCCCACTGAGAATTGTTTCACCTGGACGCGGGAGCATAATTTAAACTTTTTATCTCATAATTATGACTTACCATGGGGATTTATTTTTTTCAGTGTCCACAATGGGTTTCCTATGTATAGAAGCCGTCATAATTATGAGATTAAAATGTCAAAATTATGAAATAAAAAGTCATAATTATGAGATAAAAAGTCATAATTATGAGATAAAAAAAAAAGTCATAATTATGACATAAGAAAGTCACAATTATGGAATAAAAAGTCATAATTATGAGATAAAAAGTCATAATTATGACATAAGAAAGTCACAATTATGGAATAAAAAGTCAATTATGCGATAAAAAGTCATATTTATGAGATAAAAAAGTCATAATTATGACATAAAGTTACAATTATGGAATCAAAAGTCATAATTATGAGATAAAAAGTCAAAATTATGAGATAAAAAGTCAAAATTATGAGATAAAAAGTCATAATTATGACATAAGAAAGTCACAATTATGGAATAAAAAGTCAATTATGCGATAAAAAGTCATATTTATGTGATAAAAAGTCATAATTATGACATAAAGTCACAATTATGGAATAAAAAGTCATAATTATGAGATAAAAAGTCATAATTATGAGATAAAAAAAGTCATAATTATGACATAAGAAAGTCACAATTATGGAATAAAAAGTCAATTATGCGATAAAAAGTCATATTTATGAGATAAAAAAGTCATGATTATGACATAAAGTCACAATTATGGAATCAAAAGTCATAATTATGAGATAAAAAGTCAAAATTATGAGATAAAAAGTCATAATCAGGGTTCTCACTAGCATTTTTTCACAGCGCCTGTGGCGCGCGCCGCGTACATGGCACGAATTTTGTCGGGGGGTCCGGGAGCGTAAGGCAAGTGATGTTGCCGGGCGGGCATCAGACAATACCAAGGCACATAAAGGGGTATTGATTATATTGTTCTCATTTCCTGTCTGCAGCATTTTGCGCCTAGACAAAGAAATATATTTTTTCAAATTCAAATCTCGTTATCATTACACTGGACAATCCCACACACACACACAAAAGCACACCGCTACACTGGTTGAAAGACAGCGTCACAGGTCAAATGTCAGTGTCGGGGCCCCAGACGCTGTCCCTGGGGGACCCCGACGTTCAATGATGCAAGCGAAAACCCTGATGATTATGGAATAAAAATTCATAATTATGAGATAAAAAGTCACAATTATGAGATAAAAAGTCAAAATTATGCTCCTGTGGCCAGGTGAACCAATTCTTGCAGGGTTACATACGTTGGCACAACACCGACATTGATCAAGAGCTAAAGGAACTTGAGGGATGTAAATGTCTTTTGCCTGGATATTATTTTTAGGTTCGATGCTAAATTAATTGATCAGTTTGACTTTAATATTCTGTTCAATAATCATTCGGTTACTAATTAAGTCAAAAACATATTTTAAGGTTCATTTAAGGGGTGTACAGATATAATGACAGGGCATCACCGCCATCATATGAGATGTGTTTTCACAGATGGCAGATGTTTATCTGTTATTTATTTCATGTTATTTTATTTTATTTTATTTATGCATTTCAAAGCTTTGTATGTTTGAATCTGTTGATTTAAAGATAATGTGGTGAGGAGCTGAGTATTTCATATCTGATAATAAAGGTTTCTTTGTTGAGGGGATAAATAATGACAAGCAAAATAGATTAACAGACAATATCATTGGCATTGGCTATCGACCAAAATGTAATTTTAATTATCTCTATCATCCAAAAGTTTAGCAGTTGTGCATCTGTAGTTCACTTCAAACCTGCATAATGCGTTTTGAGAATCAGAAGTTTGGAAGATGATGTCATACGATTCATCGGCTATCATTGTTTCCTTCACCAAACAATTGTGATTATATCGTCTTGCAAAATAATAATAATAATAATAATAATAAAAATAATAATAATGGATTAGATTTATATTGCACTTTTCTATGAATGCATACTCAAAATCCACCATCAGTCTGTAGTAAGTAGAGGTCACAAATTTACATACTAGTATATATTAGTAGGATCATTTGTTTTCTATTACTGAAGTGAAGGCAAGGGATGAAATGGGGTAAAAAACAAAAAAAGTAATTTAGTGACCACTATCTAAAGCAGATTAATAAAAGAACATTTTATGTTAAAAAGTATGAGTGATAAACATATGAGTTTTGGCTTTAATAATAATAATAATAATAATAATACATTTCATTTGTAATGCACTTTACATTTTTATCTAAAAACCTCAAAGTGCTACAGGCAGTAGGGCTGGGTATCATGGCCAATTTCCATCATCAATGCGATTTCGATTCATAAAGTTCTGAATCGACTAATCACAATTTGATTTGATCCATTATCGATTTGATTCAGTATTAATTGATTGATTTAGATTAATTTAGTGATACCAAAGTACAATTTTGAGTTGTAACCTGATTATCTGAGTACCGCAGTCAAGTAGCACATCAATACTGGTATCAGTATTGATATTAGAAAGGAAATAAATAAGACATTTAAGCAGGAAGGAGCTGAACCTGCTCTGTTTTATGGCTGGTGTTTCTACTCACTGGGGGGGGGGGGGGGCGCACACCGTAATTGTTGGTTGGGGAGCGGGGGGGGGGGGGGGGGGTACTATTCCTCTAACTCCATACTCAGCTATAGGTGATAGTATGGATCCCAGTTAATATTCCAAGAACGACCGGCTTCCGCGACTCACCTCGGAGAACCTCTGGCCAGCCAGTTCCTTCACACTGCGGGTTCAAGTTTGAGGCCAGGAAGACCAGTGGAGGGGTTTTCCCCACCCTCTGTCTGCGTCTTTTCTGCACCAGAGCCGTCACGAGTGAGACCAAAATGCCCCACCTTCCCCAGAGGTTCCCAAGACAGAGCTGCCCACGCTTCCACGTACTCCCGGTCCTGCTCTGAAAAATCGATCTCATCCACTGTTAAAGGTGGGGTCTGAGATGTTTTCCTGGAGCATTTTTTACTATATTGCTTAAAATCCCCTTCACACCCCAATTACAACTAATTAATTAAATGCTCTAACACAAAAATAAAAAAATAGTCACCTGTGGAACGGACAGGACTGAAAAAACACCAATCATTTTGAGCGCCCACTCGAAATGATTGAACAATGTTATGTCTGTCAAACTCAACTGCCATTTGCCCCTCCCACCTCTGTGCGTACCCCTCTTCGAGCATGAATCGTGTGTTCTCAGAGGCTGGAAGCGCTTGTACAGGAAGCGAAGCCAGAACCAGAGCTTGGCTATATTAGTTATATTAGGATGGAAAGTTTACCAGTAAACTGTTTAGTCACTGACATAAATCAGTAGGAAATGTAACATTAGTCACATAGGTCTGAACTGGGGCTGTTCTGTCAGAGCGAGGGGGTTGGAGGAGACTGAATGAGGTATGCATGGATCTGAGCTGGAGCCGGGGTCGGAGCCCGAGCTGGGGACAGAGCCTCAGCCGGGGCTGAGGCCGTAGCCGGCCCGAGTTGGGACCGCACAGGGACGGAGACAGGGACGGAGACAGGGACGGAGACAGGGACGGAGCCGGAGCCTCAGCTGGCAAATTGTTGCTGTACTGCGCTCATGAACCCTCAGGAACAAGCATTGCGCATGCCAGTACTCTGGGGCCGTGGCTTCAGGGGGACGTCTGAAGAAAGGGGTTTGAACTTTTGAACTGAGTATTTTCACAATGTAGCTTGCTCAAACCGTTTTTCTAAGATCTCAGACCCCACCTTTAATCGATCACGCAAAATTAAAACGAAATCGATCTGAGATCGATCAAATCTATTTTTTTTACCCAGCCCTAACAGGCAGGGTACAGTAAATACAGTTAAAAGGGAAGTCAGAAAATAAAAACAGAAAGCAAGTAAGACAGATAAAAACTGTTAACTGATTTAAAAGAACATTTTTACTTGGTCACATGATTGCAGTTGGACAGTGAATAGGAAACTAGTACAACATTATTTTAGTGGCAGATATGATTATGAAGCTGTTAGCTGACTAATATACTGATGCACATATGTCGGTATGTCCAGATAAGAAGGCGAATATTAGCCACCAGTAACTGTCGGAGTCAGTTTGTTCAACTACCAGTAATAATGATGATGAAGCATCCTGTATCTAACAGCAGTCAGCAGCTGTTTACACCAAACAAAACACAAACAGAGTCAAATCAGACCCAAGAGAAAAGAGTGTGAAAAGATTAACACTGGTTTTCCATCAGGCACACCTGGGTGTAGGACGGTAGAACACAGGTGACCAGAGAGGGAACACACTGTTACCTAGAGCTGGAGCCCACTGTTCTAGATAGACAACAAATAGCTAGTTATTCATCGACAGGTCGTTAGTGACATCATGCACTTTTGTTTGAGAAAAATGTTTAAAAATGTTTTATTGCTGATTGCAACGCATGAATATTTAATTGTTTAACAAACTTTGTTGGTATTGGAGAAGGGGGAATAAGTATTGCTGCTGCAATATTTGTTGAATATTGAATATTTGTTGAACAAACTTTGTCATTCATTCTAATTGTTGTGCACCAAATATTCTTGTTAAAGGAAATAAAATGTATTATAATGCTGCAACAAACATAAATAAGAGGTGTTGGGTTTTTTTTTTGTTCTTGTTTTTTTTTTGCTGTTCATAATCTGACTAGTCATTACAGTAGTCAATGACTAGATGACTGTTGAAATACAAGGGGGGGCTGAAAAGGTCATAGGCTGAGTAAGGAGTTATTCCACAGCAGTGGAACTTATCGTACATTAAATCCAACCTTTCCTGATACTAACAGCACCCACCTTTGCACAGTTGATAAAGGTGGAGCATCAGCTCCAATAGCAGCCATGTCAGCATGCATGTCCGGTGGGGGAGGGCTAACACATTTCTCTGCAGATATTTGATAACACCACAGTGACATTCATGAAATGTCTCTAGTACTACTGTTCAAAGTCCTAAATTATTTATCCATTGTGAGTTTACCTGGAAGGAAACCATGCCCCCCCCGATAGTCATCAGTTGCTGCCGTAGTGTTACCATAATTGTGTAGGACATTGTGTTGGGGATCATGCTGAGTCAAATATCTTTATGACAGTTTATCAGGCCTACTAAGCACCCACACAGAAAAAGAAATTAATTTAACCACTCATTTTTTATTATTATTTTGTTTTGGAGGGGGGGTGTGAATTGATCTTCATCTAACCCCTTCTCCAACAGGAAGAGACACATCCACCCCCCCACACTGAAGGACAGTCCACACCAGGTGATCACTGGTCTTCCACCTCTAGCCTGTCCGTACCCAGGCCTGGCTCTAGTTTAGGCGTAGACTCGTCATTCGAGGCGTCGTCAGGGAGGGGCCGTAGGTCATTCATTGGGCTCTCTGATCAGGACCTCCTAAAGTGTGCTTTCTCTTACCCCCAGAATGAAGGAGCCACAGAGAACCCGGGCAGCAACGGTGAGCACTTTGAAAACACTTCAACATTCATAGTATCCGTTCAAAACGTCTGATGTTTATCAAAGTTTCCTCTGTTTTGCCAGATAAAGTGGAATCGAAGTTTAATAATTTCATGAAGTACATCCCTGGAAAGTCACAATCCCACCATTTGCAAACGATGATGTCTAAAGAGGAGCTGGAGGAGGAGCAGAGGTCAGTGTCCGAACCCTTCACTGTCACATGTTCTCTCAAAACCATCCACATCAGACCAGCAGCTTCTAGGGATGTCACGATACCAAATGTTCAGGCACTGATACCGATACCACTAAAAGTACACGATTCTCGATACTAAATTGACCACATGGAGTAGATGAGGAAACATACAGACCAATGACATGTAGACTATATTGCCAAAAGTATTCACTCACCTGCCTTGACTCGCATATGAATTTCAGTGACATCCCATTCCTAGTCTATGGGGTTCAATATGATGTGGGTCCACCCTTTGCAGCTATAACAGCTTCAACTCTTCTGGGAAGGCTGTCCACAAGGTTTAGGAGTGTGTTGATGGGAATTTTTGACCATTCTTCCAGAAGCGCATTTGTGAGATCACAAAGTGATGTTGGACGAGAAGGCCTGGTTCTCAGTCTCCGCTCTAATTCATCCCAAAGGTGTTCTATGGGGTTGAGGTCAGGACTCTGTGCAGGCCAGTCCAGTTCATCCACACCAGACTCTGTCATCCGTGTCTTTTTGAACCTTGCTTTGTGCACTGGTGCACAGTCATGTTGGAACAGGAAGGGGCCAGCTCCAAACTGTTCCCACAAAGTTGGGAGCATGGAATTGTCCAAAGTCTCTTGCTTCAGCATACCAACAGATGTTGGACATAGGATGTTGGACATTTTACATAGTTTTATTTACAAATGGCAAAAATGATAAAAGAAATATCCTTAACTTTTTGTTTGTAGTGTATAAATAACATACATATATTCTCAGAAACATGTATACATATAGGTAGTAATAAAATTAAAATATAGCAGTCATAATAATGAAAAAATAAAACAGTAATAATTTGGATGCCATGTCCATTTTTTTTTTTTTTTTAAACAAAAAAATCTTGGATTAAGCAAAAAAATTCTTGAATTAAACAAAAAATCTTGAATTAAGCAAAAAAAAATCTTGAATTTAGCAAAAAAAAAAATCTTCAATTGAGCAAAAAAAAAATCTTGATTTAAACAAAAAATCTTGAATTAAGCAAAAAAGAAATTTTTAATTAAGCATTTGAATGTCATGTCCATATTTTCCAGATACCATATATTCATATACAGTTCCCATAATTGTACAAATTCCTCCAGTTTCCCTTTGGTTGCATGTATATTATTTAGATATTTGCAGTATAGTCTTGAAAATGTTGAATTAAACAAGAAGTGTTGAATTAAGCAAAAAAGAGTCTTTAATTTAGCAAAACATTTCTTGAATTAAACAAAAAATCTTGAATTAAGCAAAAAAAATCTTCAATTAAGCAAAAAAATCTTCAAATAAGCATAAAAAAATCTTGAATTGAGCAAAAAAAAAAAATCTTGATTTAAACAAAAAATCTTTAAGTAAAAAAAAATCTTGAATTAAGCAAAAAAAAAAAATCTTCAATTAAGCAAAAAAATCTTCAATTAAGCATAAAAAATCTTGAATTGAGCAAAAAAAAAAAAAAAATCTTGATTTAAACAAAAAATCTTCAATTAAGTAAAAAAAAATCTTGAATTAAGCAAAAAAGAAATCTTGAATTAAGCAAAAAAAAAAAAAAATCTTGATTTAAGCATTTGGATGTCATGTCCATATTTTCCAGATACCATAATAATGTTCATATACGGTTCCCATAATTGTACAAATTCCTCCAGTTTCCCTTTGGTTGCATAATTATTATTTACATATTTGCAGTGTAGTTGCACGAAAAATCTGAATATTTTCTGCCATCTTTTGTCTTCTATTACAGTAAATTGGATATCTTTAGACCAAACAGCAGATTTGAGGATATCATCTCAGGCTTTGGGAAAGACTTTTTCAACACATTTTTCTATGTTCTGGCATTTCATTGGCCAAACAATTAACAGATTAATTAAGAACTTAACAGACAGGTCAGTGACTGCAGCCCTAGTTCTTCTGAATCGTGCTGTTTCTGGACTGAATTAGTCTTCGTCCTGTGTCCGTGTCCATGTCTTCTGTGTGCGTCTAACCCTCCCTGGTCTTCACGTGTGTCTGTATGTTGTTTGGACTCAGTACCGTCCACGTTTAGCAGCTTTAGCCCAGACTGTGTAAGGACAGATTGAGTCTTTGCCAGGCATTAAGTGGACGAAGAATGACACGAGACTTAAAGAAACTCCCCGTACGGCCGCACTAATGGGTTTGTGAAGCCTCAGCTGAGGACTGACAGGCTTGGCACAGGTGCTGGAAATCCTTCTAATGTTGTGTTTTCAAGGCCTGGAAAGTGCTTGAATTTGAGTTGAAGTGCTTCCAATTCTACCTCTGTGATGTGGTTTATGTATTTATTTTTCGTATTAACTCTGTCAGGTTAGATGTCCAACCAAAGCTACTTACACAGAGGTGATTCATTATGAAAAATAAACTTTTATGTCATAAAGTCAATTCCAGGTGTTCTCAGGTCGACTCCAGGTACAGTTTTATTTAATGTGTTTGAAGAACACTAAGTAGCTTCCCTTTTTTTGGATAAAACTGTGTTCTCCTTTAATTTCTAAACTTTTTGCTGTTTATTATGAACTATAATTTTAGATGTTTATACATAATTCGATGTACATCATTGTGATAAAAAGTGAAAAAAATTATCGTGAGTGTATGTATTCCTGAAGATATGGATTTTTTTAAGGCGTGTGCTGGAAAAATTTTAAAATTACCCTCACACTGCAAAAATCTAAATCTGACCATGTGTTTTTTCCTCATTTCTTGTCCAAATATCTCATCACACTTAAAATCAGACAGAATCACCTAAAGAGGAACTTTTCAGGGAGATATAAGAAGTGACTTATAGACAATAGATCTGAAAAATCTGATTTCAAGAAATCTGACCAAGATCATTTTCACTTGTTCAATTGGCAGATTTTTTTGCTTAAATCAAGATTTTTTTTTTTTGCTTAATTCAAGATTTTTTTTTTTTTTTTTGCTTAATTCAAGATTTTTTTTGCTTAAGTCAAGATTTTTTTTTTTTGCTTAATACAATTTTTTTTTTTTTTTGCTGAAGTCAAGATTTTTTTTTTCTTAAAGATTATTATTTTTTGTTTAATTCAAGATTTTTTTCACTTGTTCCTTTGCCAATTTTTTTTTTTTGCTTGAATTAAGCAAAAAAATCTTGAATTAAGCAAAAAAAAAAAATCTGCCAGAGGAGCAAGTGAAAATTATCTTGGTCAGATTTGTTGAAATCAGATTTTCCAGATCTATTTTCTATAAATCAGTTCTTATATCTCACTGATAAGTTCCTCTGTAGGTGATTCTGTCTGATTTTAACTGTGATGAGATATTTGGACTAGAAATGAGACAAATACACTTGGTCAGATTTAGATTTTTTTTGTGTCAAAGTGCTTGAAAAATGCTTGAATTTGACCTTGAAAACTGTATGAATCCTGGACTGAAAAAAATCGGGAAGAGAAGAGTCATAAATGACCTTTAAATGTGTGTTTTTTTCTCCCTCTACTGTGTTTGCACACCCACTCTTATCTTTGCAGGATAAAGTCCAACACAGACTTTAACTGTCTGTAGCCTGTTGGAGAGGCAGAGCTTTTCTGTGGTAAAGTATGACTTTTCTCTCCCCATACTCCTGAGGCCTGTCACTTTCTGGCCATTGTATGGGAACTAATCCTGGTGTCCGACAATTTGATATTGAACTTTGACCTCAGCAGTGATTTCTGTCTGAGAAACATTGATCCTAAAGTGGCCACGAAGCGACTGATACAGTCTGTGATCGTGCACACCTCACTCCTTCGGCTTATTATTCCACAGTAGCCTGGCTCCGTTCTGTGGATGTGTTGGTCGTAGAGCTGCAGCTATCGGTTATTTTTGTTATCAATTAATTCAGTTCGATTCATTCATTATTTTAATAGACAAAAAATATTGTAAAAATATGACAGACGTGTGAAAATGACAGTTTATCCTTTATTCCAGAACCAGCTGAAACAACAACCACACAAAGTATAAAAGTAAAAGGATATTAAAAAAAATATCTATATAGATTCAGATTCAAATTTCAAATTCATTAGTCATTTCAGGATATAAAATACACAGAAGCGAAACACTGTACTCAGGTCCCCATTGTCAGCAGCATTCAGTAAATACTGTAAAATACTGATAAAAATACTAAAACACTGATTAAAAAACAATAAAAAACACCCCCCCCCTTTTAAAAGTCACCCATAAATAACTAAAATTATTATTTTCTGAAGTGCACAGGAGTAAAGTGCCAATTAAAAGTGCATTCCAGGGCTTCAAAAAGAAATAACAGTAAAAATATCTATAAATATAAACGACAAACAAGTCAAATGACAAATAATGTGTGCTGCATTTGTAATGTTTGTGTGAAAGCTTATAAGTTTAAAGGAGTAAATGATGGTTCCACTGTAGAAAAGTCCACATATAGACATGTTCTGTCTTTTTGCCCTCGTCTCTTCTGTTGTTTGAGTTGATCCTGGCGTCGTGTGCGTCACAATAAGCGTCCGTGTGAAACAAAAAGTGGAACCAATATTTAACAGCAGAGAAATGAAGGAAATGAAGCTTACATTCAGGGAAAATGGAATCGAATAACTTTTTAAATCACTTTGAATCGATCAAGTAATTAATCGTTTCAGCTTTAGTTGAGTGTGTCTGTTAGTTATTTTTGGAGTTTCTGTTGTTCTGCCACTAGGGGGAGCCACTTCAATACAATATCAACATGTGTTACTGAGGTATTTACCAGCAAAGTTGCAAATACCACAATAACATGAAAAGACAAAAAATAAGTTTTATAGATTACTGCTTTCTTTTCTTTAAATTGGTAAATTAATGAACTATAACACAATGGAGAAGAATCTGGACATCCCAGGTCTGTGTTCAGTGTTCTGTGTTTTCCCCTCTGTGTGTGATTCCTATCCACTCTGCCTTTATCAAACACTCCTGGGTCATTTCCCTTTTGTGTTGAATTTATTTGCAAATAGAAAAAAGCTGCACAAAACCAATAAGAATCAGAGGAAAACTAATTACAGGGTTCGTACAGGTGCTTGAAATCCTTGAAAATGCTTGAATTTTCTGTTTTCGAGGCCTGAAAAGTGCTTGAATTTTAGTAGAAGTCCTCGAAAGTGCTTGGGATTCTAACTCTGTGATGTGATTTATGTATTTATTTTTAATATTAACTCAAGCCAAAGCTACTTACAGACATAATGCATTTTGAAAAATAAAACTTCAAAAAAGTAAATTCCAGGTGTTCTCAGGTCGACTCCAGGTACATTTTTGTTTTAATCTTCGTCTCTTTGGTTTGGTGTGAGTGTGTCTGAAAAACACCAAGTGACCTCCCTTTTATTTGGATAAAACTTTGTGTTCTTTAATTTCTAAACTTTTTGCTCTTATGAAACATACTTTTAGATGTTTATAGCATGATATAATGTTCATCATTGTGATTAAAAAGTGACAATAATAATCCTGAGTATATGTATTCCTGTAGATTTGAACATTTTGGACAAACAGAGTGATGCGCAGCATAAGGTATTAAAATGCAGATATAGAATAAACATCAATTTTCACACCTGAATGTCAGCTCCTTTCCCACCACCCAAGGCTCAAAACCCAAATAAAAGACAAAGAAATAGTTAAAGAAAACATTTCAACTATTAAAAAAAAAAAAAAAAATACACGATACATATATACAAACATACATAAATGGAAAAATTAATATGTAATATTAAATAAAATAAGTAGCAAAAAGTAAATAAATATGCACGTTAATCCTCTAGCTCAGAGGAAAAGTCCAGCAATGTATGTAGTTTAAAAAAGGATCCTAAGTGGTTTTCGTATTTTTCGAGATCCAGGTTGGGTTGGTATTGGGGTCACCATTGGTTCGGGGGGGGGGGGGGGGGGGGGGGGGGGGGGGGCATTTGGTGTGATGTGAATTTCTTTCTTTTTTTGTATTGTACTTTGGGAGATGCACAATGAAAATTAAAACAAAAAAATCCCAAGTAACATGAAATGATTTTACTGAGCTTTTTAGTGTAAAGCTGAGTTTGTTAGATTCAGATTATAAAGCACCTCATGTGAAGGGAACTGGGGAGTTTCCAGTTATAGAGAATCAGCCGACGGGCCAGCAGGGTGGTGAACGCTAAGGCCTATTTCTGTTCATCTAGTAAAGTGGGGGTGTCAAACTCATTTTCTTCCGGGGGCCAAATTCAGCCCAATTTAATCTGAAGTGGGCCGGACCAGTAAAATAATAACATGATAAACAATAAATAATGACAACTCAGAATTGTTTTAGTGCAAAAAATAACATTCACTTATGCCAATATTTACATTTGCAAACTATCCAAACAAAAAGGATGTGAATAACCTGAAAAAAATGAAATTTGTTAAGAAATGTAAGTACAATTTTATCAATATTCTGCCTCGACTTATCATAGATATGCATTACAGATCAGATCTACAAAGACACAAAACATTCAGTACCAGGCAGAAAATGGTTAAAATTGCACTTAATTTACTTCAGACATTTCAGGTTATTCACATTTTATTGTTAAAGGATAGTTTGTTAATATAAACATTTTCATAATTTAATGTTTTTTTGCACTAAATCAAAGAGAAAAAATTGTCATTGTCATTATTTATAGGTTATTATGGTACTATTTATGAGTTTGATGCCCTAATTTGCACTTTGCAAATTCATCCCTCGGGTCGGATTAGAACCTTTGGCGGGACGGTTTTGGCCCCCAGGCCGCATGTTTGACACCTGTGTCATCACTGTGTGACTGTGTGGCAGTGGTTTAACATGTTTGGTCACTCAGCCCAGACTGAGGTGGAGTTTTCCACAAAGAACATAAGGTCAGTTGTCGCTTTTCCATTGGACATCTGCGCAAAACTTTACCGATATTTACTGAATGTCGAAAAAACAGAAGCACGTAATGTTGGTTTTTCCATTAAATCACAAATGCGATGATTTATTTATTTATTATTGCGAGATGATACGAGAAGTCATTCCACGAACATGGTGATGAATGTAAATATAGTGTTGATTCACAGATATATTCATTATTATTATATATTACCCCTCTGTCTCGTACTGAATTAAAAATGATGTGGTTTCCTGGTGTGTCCACACATACACACACGTTTCTTCTTCTTCACTTGTAACGTCCGTCAACATCCCTTTTTTTAATTCACCTGACTCTTTCCATTGCAGTTTTGCGTGATGTACCATTTGCACTATGCCCGAAAAACCACCTCTTGCCAGCGCAAAAACTTTTAATCGAAAAATGAGCCTTTTGGCGAAATTGTCGTTTTTCCATTAGGTACATTTTTATGCGTAAGTTATATTCGCACAATTTGAGGGTCAGTGGAAAAGAGACTAGTGAATCCATCTGCAGCAGCTCAAATCAGCTTTGTTTCCTCATATTAACGGTCTGTGGTTTACAACAAAAAAAAAGTCCTTGCACAACACGGGACTTCATCAAACATTCTTCATCCTACTATTTTCAACTTCAGTATAATAAAGATATTCTGGATAATATCTGGAAAAAACAAAAATTAAATATGTAAACGTCAGCCCCAAAATAACAGCGAGAGAGAGAATTAAGGGAGGGACACATGAATGCACGGCAAATGTATGAATACAGCACCTTCATACACAAGACAATTCAAAGGGTTTTACAATTAGGGGTGTAAGAAAATATTGGATCTGCAATATTTCACGATATTTCATTTCACAATACTGTATGGATATTAAAAAGTACCGTGTTGATATTTTGAGGTATTTATTCAAATGAAGATTTGGCGGCGGTTCATTTTTGTTTATATTATATTATTTAACACTGTTTTATTAAATAATGTTAGTTCCTTTGTTGGTATCACAGAAAAATAATGTTCTGATGTCAGTTCTGAACTAATAGAATATGAACATTTGAACAGGATCTTAAACTGTAATGTCTGTAAAACAGACTTTCAGTTTGAACACAGGAACATTTTGTGATATAACATTAGATCCTGTTGTGACCAAATAAAAATGTGTTTAGTATTTGTGCAGATTTCTGGTGTAATTCAATTCTTCCAGGAAATAATCATTTAAAAAAAGAAACAAACCAAAAAATTGCCTTTTTAACAGTATCATGATACATCTTTCCTATATCTGTTTGTTTAACGGTTTTCTCCTAGTATATTAGGACTTTGTAATCTAAGTGATGATGTTTGTTATGTTAGTTGTTTGTCCAGGACGACAGATGGAAATTAGGTTCTTAGCTAAATCTGGTACATGCATCTTGTTCTTTGTAACTAATACCAATACACACTGTCCTGTAACTAAATAAATAAATACAAACATATTGTGATATATCGTATCGTGATCCTAGTATTGTGATTTGTATCGTATCGCCAGATTCTTGCCCATACACAGCCCTGTTTACACAGACGTAGAAACACATAAAATTACACAGGACAATAGTAAAACATTAAAATTAATTAACATTAACAGTACATTAATTAATTACATTAACAGTAAAACATTAAATAAAAGGGAAATGCAGAAAAAATGCTGCATTCCGGTAGAAACCACCGCCCCTGGGGTTACTGCCTCAAATACTCACAGAATTGTAGAAGTTCACCCGGTTGTGAACATTTTCTCTGTGAACAGCCGGTTCACCCTGTTGTCCCGGATCTGAAAACCTTCAAGCACAATCCGGTGGTTTCCCCGGTAGTAATTATGAAAACCTGTCAGCGGGCCACACTACACTGCCTGAGGTACCTTTAAACCTGGCATAATACACACACACACACACACTTTCAAACCTGAGTGGTGGAAAGAAAAAAATTAAAACAGAATAAGAGATAGTTAAAACAAAAACTAAAAACAGTCTGGATTAAAATTAAGACTGTCACGTTAAATCAATCAAAATAGTTACAGTTTGTGAGTTTCAGTGCAGGTATTAGAACTGAAAAAAAAAGAAAAAAACTTTAATCAAAGGCAGCTGTAAACAAATGAGTCAAAAACTAAAAACTACTACAACTGTTCCAAAATAAAACAGCTGGTGCTTCTATAATTACCAATGTCTAGAACTACACTGTACAAAATCTAAATCTGACCAAGTGTATTTGTCTCATTTCTAGTCCAAATATCTCATCACACTTAAAATCAGACAGAATCACCGAAAGAGGAACTTTTCAGTGAGATATAAGAACTGATTTATAGACAATAGATCTGGAAAATCTGATTTCAACAAATCTGACCAAGATCATTTTCACTTGTTCCACTGGCAGATGTTTGGCTTGAATTAAGCAAAAAAATAATAATCTTGAATTTAGAAAAAAAAATCTTAAATTTAGCAAAAAAAATCTTGAATTAAGCAAAAAAAATCTTGAATTATGTAAAAAAAAAAAAAAAAAACTTGAATTAAGCAAAAAAAAAATCTTGAATTTAGCAAAAAAAATTCTTGAATTAAGCAAAAAAATATTGAATTAAGCAAAAATAAATAAATCTTGAATTAAGAAAAAAAAATCTTGACTTGACCAAAAAATCTTGAATTTAGCAAAAGAAATATTGAATTAAGCAAAAATAAATAAATCTTGAATTAAGAAAAAAAATTTTGACTTGACCAAAAAATCTTAAATTTAGCAAAAAAATCATGAATTAAGCAAAAAATCTTGAATTAAGCAAAAAAAAACTTGAATTAACCAAAAAATCTTGAATTAAACAAAAAATCTTGAATTAAGGAAAAAAATCTTGAATTCAGCAAAAAAATCATGAATTAAACAAAAAATCTTTAATTAAGCAAAAAAAAATCTTAAATTAAGCAAAAAAGTCTTGAATTAAGCAAAAAAAAAAAAAAAGTCTTCAATTAAGAAAAAAAACTTGAATTGCGCAAAAAAAAAAAAAATCTTTATTTAAACAAAAAATCTTGAATTAAACAAAAAGAAATCTTGAATTAAGCAAAAAAAAAAAAAAAAATCTGCCAATGGAACAAGTGAAGATTATCTTGGTAAAATTTGTTGAAATCAGATTTTCCAGATCTATTGTCTACAAATCAGTTCTTATATCTCACTGAAAAGTTCCTCTTTTGGTGATTCTGTCTGATTTTAAGTGTGATGAGACATTTGGACTAGAAATGAGACAAATACACTTGGTCAGATTTAGATTTTTACCAGTGTACTACTCCAAATACTAGTCCTACCAGTGGATATCCTACTACTGCAGCTGAACCCACTACCATCTGTGGAACTGTAGAATAAACAGGATCACTACTATATGGACCCCAGAGTCGGTAAATGACCAAACACAAGTCAACCCAACCCTCTCCTAACTGGTGGTGTCCATTTGTTCCTGTCAGGGTTCAACAGGAGCAGCTGGCCGCCATCTTCCAACTACTGAAGGACAACAAGGAGACGTTTGGGGAGGTGACGGAGGGAGACATGGAGGAGCAGCTCAAACTCTACTCCATCTGACACCTCCTGTCTGTCAGCGTTCACATCCACACTCTGCTCTTCTTCAGAACTCCTCCATTACTGTTCATACTTTAGCAGAAACACTCCTGTCCAGTCCAGGTAATGTCAGTACACAGAGGATACTCGATGACGTTCACTAACATCCAACTCAACTTTGACCTAAAGCACAAAGCCTCCCACCTGTACCTGTACCTGTGGAAGGCCTTTGAGGACGCTTTAACTTCTGACACGTCTGGTTTATAACGAAGTGTATGTTTGGAAATCTGTGAATGTTGACAAATAATGATGTGAAAGCAAAAGGGGAAAAACTGAAGGGTTTATGTAGAAGGGTGTTTTTATGAAACTGGGTTTATTTGTTTGTTTGTTCATTTATTTATTTTGAATATTTGCAATAAAATGAAACAACAAAAGAATTATAGAAAAAAAGAAAGTAAACCATTCAAAAAGGAGCAGGATGAAGTTTAACTTATAACCCCCACCCCCACTCCATCCTTCACCTACCCTAAATTCCTCTGTCAGATGTTTTTGGCTTGAATTAAGCAAAAGATCTTGAATTAAGCAATACATATTTTTATATATATATATATATATATATATATCCTGAATTACGCCAAAAAAAAAAAAAAAATCTGAATTAAGCAAAAAATAATAATCTTGAATTATGGCAAAAAAAAATCTTGAATTAAACAAAAAATCTTGAATTAAGCGAAAATTCTTGAATTAAGCAAAAAAATTTGATTAAGAAAAAAATTTTTTTGAATTAAGCAAAAAAAATCTTGAATTATCCAAAAAATCTTGAATTAAGCAAAAAATCTTGAATCAAACAAAAAATCTTGAATTATGCAAAAAAATCTTGAATTAAGCCAAAACATCTGCCAGTGGAACAAGTGTAAATCATCTTGGTCAGATTTGTTGAAATCAGATTTTCCAGATTTATTGTCTATAAATCAGTTCTTATATCTCACTGAAAAGTTCCTCTGTAGGTGATTCTGTCTGATTACCTCCGCCAAGGAGGTTATGTTTTTGCCAGGGTTTGTTTGTTTGTTTGTCTGTTTGTTTGTTTGTCTGTCTGTTAGTGTGCAACATAACTCAAAAAGTTATGGACAGATTTTGATGAAATTTTCTGGTCTGCGCCCCCCCCGTGGGCCCCCCCACCCCCGATCACCACCAAAATTTAATCATTTCTTCCTTATCCCATTTCCAACAAACCCTGAAAATTTCATCCAAATCTGTCCATGACTTTTTGAGTTATGTTGCACACTAACGGACAGACAAACAAAGTCATGGACAGATTTGGATGAAATTTTCAGGGTTTGTTGGAAATGGGATAAGGAAGAAATGATTAAATTTTGGTGGTGATCGGGGGTGGGGGGGCCCACGGGGGGGGCGCAGACCAGAAAATTTCATCAAAATCTGTCCATAACTTTTTGAGTTATGTTGCACACTAACAGACAGACAAACAAACAAACAGACAAACAAACAAACAAACAAACCCTGGCAAAAACATAACCTCCTTGGCGTGGGGGGGCCCACGGGGGGGGGGGGCACTGATCAGCCTTGGCGGAGGTCTGCGCTCTCCGAGTGCTTCTAGTTTTAAGTGTGATCAGATATTTGGACTAGAAATGAGACAAATACACTTGTTCAGATTTAGATTTTTTTTATTGAAATTGCTACCAAACGAAGGACCATGTCTGTCTTCCTGTAAGTCGATAATACAAAGTTAGTCGATATCCGTCTGAGTTTCCAGGATAGAAGCTGTTTTATGAATATGCAAATTAGGTGCTTGAGCCCCGGTCACTTTAGATGACAGTAACTCAAATCTATATATACACACATGACAAATGAGGTAGGAACTGGATAGAGAATTGAATTTACAATAATTTGGCATTAGTTTGAAAGCGCTACGACAAACAGAAAGGGAATTATTGACAATAAATTAAATGTACATACGTCACCATAGCAACCGGAAGTCACACAACCTAGAGTTTGTAAATGTGTCATATGAGAAGAGACTGGAACACAGATGTTACATGTTAAGTTTAGGTTTGATCAGATGAATATTGGCAATAGTACAGCCATTTGAAATGACCCCCCCCACCCCGGGGTGCTAACGGGGGCGTGGTCCATATGATGTCATAATGCATACCATCGGATACAGAACAGAAAAATGCACAATTTGGCTTTGGTTTGAAATTGATATGATAATTTTGACAGAAGTTATGTTGAAATATCCATTTGTTGAACTTTAGCCTTATATTGAAAAAAAAACTGATCAGGTCGATGAGAGAATATGGACGAACAATAGAACATGGTTTGGAATCAATAATGATAGAAATGTGAACGCTAGAGCACAGACAGACAGGCAGACATATAAACTGACCAATATGCTAAAAAAACAATAACGAACCTCAGTAAGTGGTCCAGAGGGTCTGTTTAGGGTCCGTTTAAGTCCAGATAAAGGAGGACGGACAGAGGTGGAACATTCAAAAACCAAACTAGAACTGACAGAGTACAGTTCATTTGTAGTTTTCAACATATTTAAGGTGTTTTTATTCTCACTTTTTGTCTCTAACACAGTGTTATTCTTCTGTCCTACATCGTTCATTACAATTACATGCACATTTATAATTATGCAAATTAGTTGATGATGTCATTTGGTACCTTCTAGTGACTTTAAAAACAGATAATAGGTGTCGAACAGGAAAACTTCAACTCTGTATATTAGAGATAAATGGAAAAAAGAACTGTTGGTAGAATGAAGTGATGATACATGGTATGAAATATGTGAAACTCAAGTGACTACATCGAATTCCAGAAATTAGAAAATATTTTGTTGGAAAAATATAATGAGATTTTTTATAACACCAAAGATCCAAAAGGCTTCAGTATCATTCCCTCAGCCCTGGTGGAGGTTGTGCGGTGAGCAGGATGTGGGTTATGCGCATGTTTTTTGGCAGTGTACAAAACTATCCCGATATTGGAATAATATCAGTGAAGAACTTGGAAAAATATTGGGATACAAACTGCCAAGGACATGTTCTGTGTTCTATTTGGGTCATTTAACAGGAAAAGACCAACCAAGTAAGGAGAAATATTTGATTAAAATCCTCTTGGTGTCGTCTAAAAAAGCCATTACACGAAAATGATACAAAGAGGATCCCCCCCCCCAAGAGGACCCCCCCTACCCTAAATAATTGGAGAGACATTGTGGAAGAAATTCACAACATGGACAGACTTATGTATATCATAAGACTACAGCAAGAAACGTGAAGATCGATGGAAAAAATGGACAATACACAGAAAGACAACTGACACTATGTTCTAAATGTTTGTGTTGTAAAATTTCAAAAATGAAACAATAAAAGTAAAAAAAAAAAAACAGATGATAGATACTTTCACTACTGAGGAGTTGGAAACACAGTTTTCTGGACTGAAGAAAAGGCTTCTGTCAGCTCTTATCATTTTTGTAGCTGAATGTGTGAATGTTTAAGTTGAAACTGAATGTATAACACTCGACCCCCCCCCCCCCCCCCCCCCCCCCCCCCCAACACTACTCCACACATGCTTTTTGTGTTTTTCTGTTTTATTCCGCTGCTGTTTGTTTTGCTCTCCTGTCATTTAAACTCCACATGAAGATGAAACCAAAGCAGCTGGACCAAATATGAAGTGTTTTTAGTCAAATAATGGACTGAACGGGACTGTGTCATAGTTTTATATTTTCATAGAACAAACCAAAACGCTGTATTGTTTTTCCCGTATAATTTTATCTTCATTCTTTTATCCTGTAATAAATAAAAGAATTAAAACCACAGTGTGACAGATGAAACCTTTCTTTAGTGTGGGTGTGGAAACATGTTTATGGTGAAAGGAATGAAGTCCTTTGTCTGTTTAGAGCAGGGGTGTCAAACATGCATCACGGGGGCCAAATGCGTCCCCCCAAAGGTTCCAATCCGACCCCTGTGATGAATTTGCAAAATGTAAAAATTCCACAGTCAACACTGTGGAACTCATTTTAGTTCAGGTTCCACATACAGACCAATATGATCTACAGTCAAATAATAGCATAAAAACCTGCAAAAAAATAATGAATATATATTTTCTTCTTAGTTTGATGTGAGAAAAATATTACATTAAGTCTATAAATAATGACAACTTCTAATTTTTGTCTTTGTTTTATTGCAAAAAATAACATTAAATTATGAAAATATTTACATATACAAACTATCCTGTAACAATAAAATGTGAATAACCTGAACAAATATGAACAACCTGAAATGTCTAAAGGAAAATTCAGCCCAATTTGAACTATTTTCCGCCTGTTCCTCAGTGTTTAGTGTCTTTGTAGATCTGATCCATAATGCACATGGAGAAATGATAAGTTGAGGCAGAATATTGTTAAAATTGCACTTATTTTTCTGAAGAAATTTCAGTTTCACATCTTTTTTGTTTGAATAGTTTATAAAAGTAAGTATTTTCATAATTTAACAGGTTTTTTTTGCACTAAAACAAAGACAATAATTTGCAGTTGTCATTATTTATCGGTTATTCTGTTATTATTTTACTGGTCCGGCCCACTGGAGATCAAATCAGGCTGAATGTGGAACCTGAAAGAAAATGAGTTTGAGAGCCCTGACTTAGAGTTATTAGTTTTTAAATAAAAAACACAAACTACATCACAGGTGTCAAACATGTGGCCCGTGGGCCAAAACCGGCCCGCCAAAGGGTCCAATTCGGCCCTTGGGCTGAAATGCAAAAATTACACTGAAATATTCATAGTCAATGGTTTTAAAATCTTTTTAGTTTGGGTTCCACGTGCAGAACCATATGATCTAAAGTGGATCAAACCAGTTTCATACTTGTATAATAATCTATAAATAATGACAACCACAAATTTTCCCTTCATTTTAGTGTAAAAAAAAAGTGTAATATTTTTTTAAAAAGTGTAAAATTTCATAAAAATGTTGACATTTACAAACTATTCTTTCACACAAAATATGAAGAACCAGAACAAATATGAACAACCTGAAATGTCTAAAGAGAAGTAAGTGCAATTTTAACAATATTCTACCTTTCACTAAATGTTTTATGCATTTGTAGATCCACTGTGATCTATAAGTTTTAATGGACATGTGTAAATGATAAACCGACGCAGAATATTGTTAAAATTGCAGTTGTTTTTCTTAAGAAATTCCTGGTTGTTCATGTTATTCACATTTTTAAGGGAACTTTATAGCTGTAAACACTTTCAGAATGTACTTTTATTTTTTTTCCACTGTCGTTATTTTACCGGTCTGGCCCACTTTAGATCATATTAGGCTGAATGTGGAACTGAACTAAAATGAGTTTGACAGTCCTGAACTACATCATCTACACCAGGGCTGTAAAACTGAGTTTAATTCAAGTTCCACATTCAGTCCAATCAGAGCTCCAGTGGGCGGGGCCAGTAAAATAATGACATAATAACCTGCAAATAAAGACAACTCCAAGTTTTTCTTTTTGTTTTAGTACAAAAAAACATTAAATTATGAAAATGTTAACATTTTACAAAAAAGATGTGAATAACCTGAAAAACTGAAATTTTATTAGAAAAATTTGTGAATTTTAACAATATTCTGCCTCAACTTATTATTTATACATGTACATTTACACACAATGTTACACAAATATTTGTTAAAATGTCGGAGTTTAGAACTAAAATAAGAACAATTTCAACAATATTCCGTCTCAGTTTATTATTAACCCATCGCACAGATCCCTGTGGATCTACAAATGAACCAAACATGTAATAACAGACAGAATATTGGTACAATTACACATTTCCGTTTCATATTTATTTTTATTGATGTATTTATTTGCGTTTTATTGTGAAAGAATAGTTTATAAATGCAAATATTTTCTTAGAGTAATGTTATTTCTTCACATACATTTTTTTCCACATAATTTTTCAAGAAGAAAATTTGTAGATGTCATTTTTTTAGAAGTTATTCTGTTATTATGCGGTTCAGTTTGTTTGTTTGTTTAACACTTTAGCAGTAAAACTATTGGTTGAATTCAGACCTAATTTGGTTTATAGATTACCACTGACCCAGAATAGATGTGATTACATTTTGGGAAAAGTAGGTCAAAGTTGAAATTTTTTATGATTTTTTTTTTTTTTTCTCTCACTTACTTATAATATGAAAAATTTCACATCTACAAAAACATCAATTTGGTTTCAATTTACTTCAAACTTGCCACATATTTCGAGGTGATTGATATGACATCAGCACACACACAGACATGATGACATCAGCTGGATCCATGACAAAATAAGATACAATATGTGTAAGGGGCGGGGCTTGTTGTGACTGGAATCAGTTGTTTTACTTATTTATTTTGATTTATTTATTCATTTACTTGTTTTACTGTAGATCTCATTGGTCTGTATGTGGAACCATTTTTTCTGCAGATACATCTATGATTTTACTTCAGTAATATTTTCATTTTAGTTTTATATTCAGGTAAGTGTGCAAAAGCATAAAACAACCTAATATGTTTTGTTTTGTAAATAATAACTGTAATACTCACCGAACTACGGAAGGGTATTGCATCTACACACAAAAAAAATTGGCTCTGTTTTTCCGAATTAACAAGATAATTATCTCGTTAACATCTGTAGTTTTTCATTTACTCACAGTCGCTCTTTGAAAAGTTCTGCTGTTTATGGAAACTATTCTCTTCAAATGTTAGCACTGCCCCCTGTGGTTCCTGTTCCTATGTTATGTGCAGAATGTGCTCAGAGGAAGGATGGAACTCTTGTTTGTGTGTAGGGATGTAACGATATGAAAATTTCATATCACAGCTATTGTGACCAAAATTATCATAGTTACCATTATTATCGTGGTATTGTTGAAATTGTGCTCAAAATGTTCAAAAAGTACTTATGCACGCACTGAAATAATCTAACCAAGTTGTATTTAAAAATAAATAAATAAATAAAACAAATAAAATAATAGTCACAATGTACCTTCTGTTAAAGAAACATTCAAATATTAACCCTTAGTGGTCTGAGCCTATTTTGTCTGTTTTTCAGTCCTTTTGATTTTGCCTTTATATACTATATAAACCTATGTTTACTATACCCATATTTGGTATCCGTTTTTTCAGTGCAACTTCATCTATCTAATCTGTCTATTATTTTTCACTTTAACCAGCTATAAAAACATAAAAGGCCAGAAACACAAAAAATATATAAAATCTGATTTGAAAAATGTATAGAATTTATTGCATAAATAACACAAAGATGCTTAATGAATCTTTTCAAAGACTTTAAAAGTGAATATTGGTTCCAAATATTAGGTATATAAAATTAAAATTGTAATAAATTAAAACTACACTCAAATATTTGGCATAAAATCGTATCTTTACATAGGGTTTTTTTTCCCTAAAAGTGCGGTAATCAAACACGGTTATCATGATAATTAGAATTTAAATGGTAATACTAACCGTCTGCTAGTTTTACCGCAGTTTTTCGTTATACCGGTAATTGTTACATCCCTATTTGTGTGTTGTTGTTTTGTTTTGTTTTTTACATTTTAACTGCGTGGGAACAGGTGCAGTAGGACAGAATGACACAGAACAGATCTGTGACAGAATGTATGAACGTTGGTATTCAGGTCGTATATCTGGTCCCATCTGTAAGGCCTGTCTGCCTGATTTATGGGACCATATTTCACACATGCTCAGATCGTGTTAAGGCTTCTTATATAGTTGTTAACGTGTGCAAGTGACACATTTTTTTTCATCATTAATACATGGAACACAAGCAAACCAGGTGACGCGTAAAATGCAATACATCGTTAGCACAATAGGGGTCAGCTCTGAGTCCAGTCCAGTCCAGGTGTCAAACATAGAATAGAATAGACTTTATTTGCCTTTTGCACAGATACATCGCAGTATAGGTACATTGGAATTCTTGTGTCTTTCTCTGAGTCATGGAGTTAGAAAAAGATAAAGATATGACAAAAAAGACAGATACAAAACATAAACACAGCTAAAGCATTTAAAAAAAACAGTTATTGCACAGACTAGCACAAATACACATTTGTAAAATAGAGTATTAATAAAAAAAAAAAAAGTAATAATAATAATAGGGCTGGGCAAGTTAACGCGTTATTACCATGTTAACGCATTCATTAAATAACACCGACAATTTTTTAATCTCACGTTAACGGCATTTTATTCTAACTCATATTCTTTACCTGCTTGTGTGCGTGTAGCGATTAGCTCGGCAGATAGACAACAGGTTTACCAAGAAAAGCCGGACGCCCAAAACTTCTCTCCAAATTTTTTATTTGAGACTCACTGTAAAACTGCAACATACATACAAAATTTGTCTCAGTTTTGTTCATTGCCTTAGTACATTTACATGTCATTATACATTTAAATGAATGGGAAAAAGACCGCTAGCTTGATGCTAACTTGAATGGGAAAATCCATAGACACGCTAACGATTAGCATTTACAGATTAATCTGAGATTTACAACGTCTTTTTATCCAGTAACAAAGGTTCACATCAGAGATACTTTATACTATTCATTCTTACAACAACTGAACATAAAATACTCACAGGCAAACGTTTTTGGGGCCATACAAACAGAGTGAAAGAAACGTGTCTGTTCGTTCCTTCTTATGTCTGAACTGGCTACGGGAACACCGCAAGGACAAAACACACGTTAATGCAACTTATTCCGACCACTAGAGGGCCCCCTTTGCTTGCTTTTAACAGCTGAACATCACATATTATTGGGCTTATTAGTATTAGTACTTATTAGTGGGCTTAAGACCCCTGTCAATCACGCACAAGCGGAAATAAACTGGTGTGGACATAAACACGGAGAAAAGTACTGGTCTGTTCCATGGACATTTTTATTTTAAATGTCTTCAGATGGTGGGGTTGAGAAGGACAAAGTTGTTTGGAGACACTGTAATGTGGAATTATTTTTTATCACCGGAGTACATCAAGTCTGAAATATCACTGAAAGGCAATACACACTGTTGATGCCGGCACCCCCCCCCCCCCCCCCCCCCATAACTATGCGATTAATTGTAATTAATCATGATTAATCGCAGAAATCCATGCGATTAATCGCGATTAAAAAATTTAATTGCTGCCCAGCACTAAATAATAATAATAAGAGTACTGAGAGGTAACAACAAGTTATTGCACATTCAATTAAAATACTGGGAAGTAAAGCAGGTCATGGCACATTCAGTTAAGAGCATGGTGTTAGTTAAGTGTCTGGATCAAACCAGGTGATATTCAGATCCAAATGTCTACTGAAGAAGAGTGTGTTCTGATGTTTAATGCACCGGACATTTGAAGGGTAGGAATACTGCGGTAACCAAGGTTATTATCGTTAACAAAAACTAACGAAATGACGAAAACTAGAATCGTAAAAACATTTTTGTTAACTGAAATAAATAAAAACTATAATTAAAAGAAAAAAAACGATAACTAACTGAAACTGTATTGTGTGTTTACAAAACTAACTAAAACGTATAAAAATTATGGATAAAATTCCTTTCATTTTCATCTCTGTAAATGTTGGATTGATACGAAAGCGATTTGTTTCGCTCTAGCAATTTTATCTAGCGGCACCATACGACACTTCACGGTCCGTCACTTGTGTTCACTTGTGGTTTCCAGTCGTCTTCTGGTCCCCACTCTACCTGGAAACATGGAGACTAAAGTTGGGAGAAAGCAGCAGAGTCCTGTCGGATTTATTTGAACGGAGAAGAAGAGAAAAGACACAAAAAACCGTAAAATTTATACAAATACCTTAAGTAAAATGTGACACTATCCCTCTGTTGAAAATGAAACTCAGTGTCAGGGTGATAACATCTGACTTGGAGCATCAAGTACTGAAATATTTTGGAGAAACAAATATTCATATCAATCCTTAGACACAAACATTTCTTGTCTTGGTCAGTCACAAAATATCACCACAAATAAGAAAAAGATATCAATGGATAACACAGATGACGAGCAACACTAAACTGTTTTAGATGACTCATTGAGACATATTAAACATTTCACATGGGTGAAAATTCTGGCAGAAGAAATGTTCATATCAAAAGTTCTGGCCTGTTAACACCCAAAGCATGGGACATTTTAGTTTCATGTCCAGTTATATAACAGATAATTATGCAATCTTCAGTATTCATTTCTCCATTTTATCCATAACTCATTGAAATGGAAGCTAAGACACTGAGCTTTCTTGTTGTATATATTTTAGCCAAATGTTGGAGAATTGTGAAGAACAAACATTTATTGAGGTCATGATCATATATTGTGATATGGGTGTTTGTTGTTTATACCATGCCATCCTTTACTCTAGTATATCTCTAGACTCTTAGGATAGATGCATTATTTAAAAATAGGACCAATGGCCCTGTAGCTTACCGACCAAATGAAAAGCTTTGGGAAATGTATCCAGATGCCATTTATTCTCACCCAGTTCTGTGCATTTATTCTATTACAGAAATAGCCCATGTTTTGGTCATATTCCAATCAGATCTGTAAAAAAATTCAAATTCCAACTTGATATCATTGATACTGATTTACTGGATCAATCCACTTCCTATCTCTTATAATGGGAAAATTTTTCAAAGTCACACCAAATCCAGAATCAGATCCGGATTGAAATAATTTCAATACCTTGTGTTGACATCATCATACAGAAGCTGTATACAAAGTCTGAAGTCAATCAGAGCTGGAGTTTCAGAGAAGAGGACGATTGAAATGTTTTCCCCATAAGAGCCCATGTTAAATTTTCCATAAGTTCCCAGATCCAGAAGAAGATCCTGATCGGCATGTGGCCATTATGTTTTGGTCATCTCCCCATCAGGGCTGTGCTGTAGTTAAAATGTTTTTTCAATTCTAGTTTTTGTCTTTTCGTTGGTTTCCATTAACGATAATAACGTTGGTGACTCCTCTGTGCGCTTCAGTATTTATTTTTCTGACATTTCCTGTCATTCCACATGTGTTTTTCCTATTCCTTATATTTTCTGACTGTGGTTTTAATTCATTCAAGACAAAACTTCAGATAAATATAAATATTACTGTGTTTTTATTACTGAACAGTTTGACGTATTTTTTCTAATCTTATCCAGAAGATGATGTTCTCGCCTGAACATGTCATCTTTATCTAAATGTCACTGTGTCTGTGTGTGTGTTTTGTACTCATTGTCATGTGTCCAGTACATACAGGAAGTGTTTGACATCTAAACCACTGGGTGTAAAAGTGTTTTCCCATCTGTGGTTTCTGTGTCAGTTCTTCTTATCTGTGACACAAACCAAGGCCTTGAACTGAAATGAACAGAGCGTGTCTCCTTCCAGCACCGTTGATTTTCTATCTTCCAAACCCACGCCATCATTGTTCGACTGCACATTATCCTGATGGAATATATTATTACTGTATTACTATATATATTACTATATAGGACAATATAGAATATTATAGGTATTTATATTATATATGGATATGTGTTTTGTTTTTTTTTTTTAGTTTTTATTATCTGGTAGGATAAGTTGTAAATGGGTATTATCATATTAGTGTATATAGGAAAAAGGATGTGTGATATTATTATTATTATTATTATTATTATTATTATTATTATACAAAGTAATAATTGCTATATAGTGATCATAAGAAATAGAAATTGGGGGTAGGAGTACATAAGTTTTTACATCTACAGGGTGGGGAAGCAAAATTTACAATATTTTGAGGCAGGGATTGAAAGACAGTGTATGACCAATTAGTTTATTGAAAGTCATGAGAATTTATTTGCCACAAGAAAATTGACATAATAGAAAATGTTTTTATTCTATGTGTCCTCCTTCTTTCTCAACTGCCTATAACTGCCTTCACACGCTTCCTGAAACTTGCGCAAGTGTTCCTCAAATATTGGGGTGACAACTTCTCCCATTCTTCTTTAATAGTATCTTCCAGACTTTCTCATGATAGTTTTGCTCATAGTCATTCTCTTCTTTCCATTATAAACAGTCTTTATGGACACTCCAACTATTTTTGAAATCTCCTTTGGTGTGACGAGTGCATTCAGCAAATCACACACTCTTTGACGTTTGCTTTCCTGATTACTCATATGGGCAAAAATTTCTGAAAAGGTATGGATAATAGTGTTAGGTATGATTATGACATCAATAAATGTTTGGTTTCAAAACAATTGACGTAGTGCCTGCTGAGAAAAAACAACTAAATGTTCATTGTAAATTTTGCTTCCCCACCCTGTATATTGTGTGTGTGTGTATTAGTGTATTAAGTGTTGGTTATGGGTCTGTCTTAGGGGTTGTTTGTGACATATGTGGCCATGGTGTTTGTTCAGTGTGTGTTGCTTGTGCCAGATAGTTTGTATCTGCATGGTGAAACTGTTTTCTTATTCTTGTCTTTCCTGTTTGTTCTTATCTATCTCTCCTTTATGTGAAGCACTTTGTAACATGTTGTTTTAAAAAGTGCTATAGAAATAAAGCTTTACTTACTTACTTACCTCTTCCTACTCCTTTTCGAGCATGTATAATTTCATTTCATTCGTTTTATTAGTATTATTATTATTATTATTATTATTATTATTATTATTATTATTATTATTATTATTTACTATAACTATTATTATGTATTTATTCATTTTGTCGTTTGTTTGCTTATCAGTTATTTATGTACCAGTTCTTATATTTTGTTGGTTGATTTTTGTTTTGATTTCACTGCTGACATGTTCAAAATAAAGATTTCATTCCTTCTTTCATTCATGGGACAGATCAGAGGTGTTCATATGTGTGGAATGACGCCAGGAAAACAAACACTGACACGGATGATATTAAATCCAGTCCATTCACTCTTTGACTTCACTTCAGAGTTTGACCCGTCAAACAAGTTCAGTCATTATTTCTACTTTTACCGCAGTCTTTTCTTTGGCATCTAAATGTGGTGCAATCATATTTCCAAATCAAGCAGGATTTCCAAACTCCTACAGTCTGAGTTCTGACTGTGGTTTTCAGTGAATCATTTCTGTCTACTGTTCTGTAGCTTCACCTCAGTTTAACCCACTACTAGTCTGTATGGTGATGTTCAAAAGAATTCCTCTCTACATTTAACCATCATCAGTTGATTTCACCATCTAATATGATATTATCCTTTGCATTTTTTCAGTGAAAATGTGATGTTTCCCTGTATTTAATTCACTGATCATGTAGATGTTCACAAAAGCTCTGAGTAAATTCAAAGGTTATTGAATCAAAACAGAGAAAACTGAAGAAAAAGTGGCTAAAGGATAAAGGTTATTAACCCTTGAAGACCCAAACGTCCACCTTGGGCGTCTCAAAAATCACAGTGTTATTTAAACCAGTTAATCTCCAACATGATAATAGCCCCCCCAAAAAAAATTTCAGCAAAATCCGTCAACGTTTGACACCCCCCCCCCCCCCCCCCATACCGCAAAGTATGAAGGGCCCATCAAAAAACGCCAAAAATGCTCATTTTAACCCAGAAAATCACATATAATGAGGTCTTAAGTGTCCACAAATTGCTTTTTCTGGTATTTTACAGCGTCCCTGTAATATCAGCTTCATAGGTTATTGTATCAGGTGTTGTATAAGAGAAAATAAGGTGATTTTAAGATAAAATAACTCAATTATAGGCTAAAAACTGGAAATAGAAAGAAGTTCAGAACAGTAAATCTAGTTGAACACAATGTCTATTTTCTTAACCCCCTTTTCAGCAAAATACAGGTTTGAGTTAAAGACAAATACAGCTGAACACTTAAATAATAAGGCGAAATACAAGGTTTAAGGTGCAGAAATCAAAGACTTGAATGATGACATGGTTCTGATAATCTGGACGTACTTTTATACATGTGCATTTCACAGTTTATTCAGATATTACTCGCTCTGTAGTTTCTCTTCCATTTCATTCTTGGGAGCTTGATTCTGTGGGAACCAGACACTGAGATGATGTTCCTCTATGGGCTCCATCCATGGCTGCTCTCTCATATTCACACCTATGGGCAATTTAGATTAACCCATTAACCTATTAGTGCATGTGTTTGGATGGTGGGAGGAAGCTGGAGTACCCAGAGAGAACCCACACAAACACAGGGAGAACCTGCACCTCCACACAGAAAGGTCCCACCCTCATGGACTGGTGTTGGAATCGAACCCAGGACCTTCTGTCTTTGAGGCACCAGGTCTATCCACTGCTCAAGACAACAGCCCTCATTTCTCTGTACTGTGGCTTTTCCTCCCACTGCTCTGGGGTGCTTCCATCCATGCCCATCCATGCCCAGAAGGTCAAATATCAGCCAAGACTGGACTGGGGTCCCACAGATCCTCCAGGTCAGGCTGCGGTCCATGCAGGAACTTCTGTGTGCGAAAGGTGGGCTTTCCTCTGGTGAATCCTGCAGCTTTGGCCTTGGCCTGCAGTTGTGTTGCCATGGCTGCTTTGGTTTCTATTGGTACTTCTTTATCAAACAGACTTAGTACCACAGTAGACTCAGTCAGGTACCACATGTGACACAGTATGGATGTCTGTACTTTAGGCACCTCAGTATCCATTAAGCATGGTAATGCATTTAAAACTAGAAGCACTCGGAGAGCGCAGACCTCCGCCAAGGCTGATCAGTGGCCCCCCCCACCCCCGATCACCACCAAAATTTAATCATTTCTTCCTTATCCCATTTCCAACAAACCCTGAAAATTTCATCCAAATCTGTCCGTAACTTTTTGAGTTATGTTGCACACTAACGGACAGACAAACAAACAAACAGACAAACAAACAAACAAACCCTGGCAAAAACATAACCTCCTTGGCGGAGGTAAACAGCATTTTTTGGCGTTTTTTTGATGGGCCCTTCATACTTTGTGGTGGTGGTGGTGGGGGGGGTCAAACGTTGATGGATTTTGCTGAAAATTTTTTTGGGGGGGCTATTATCATATTGGAGATGAACTGGTTTAAATAACACCGTGATCTGAAGAGAAAAGTGATTTTTGAGACGCCCTACGTCCACCTTTAACCCTTTAAAACCCAAACGTCCACCTTTAACCCTTAAAGACCCAAACGTCCTCCTTTAACCCTTAAAGACCCAAACGTCCACCTTTACCCTTAAAGACCCAAACGTCCTCCTTTAACCCTTAAAGACCCAAACGTCCTCCTTTAACCCTTAAAGACCCAAACGTCCTCCTTTAACCGTTACAGACCCAAACGTCCACCTTTAACCCTTAAAGACCCAAACGTCCACCTTTACCCTTAAAGACCCAAACGTCCTCCTTTAACCCTTAAAGACCCAAACGTCCTCCTTTAACCCTTAAAGACCCAAACGTCCTCCTTTAACCGTTACAGACCCAAACGTCCACCTTTACCCTTAAAGACCCAAACGTCCACCTTTACCCTTAAAGACCCAAACATCCACCTTTAACCCTTAAGGACCCAAACATCCGCCTTTATCCTTAAAGACCCAAACGTCCACCTTTAACCCTTAAAGACCTAAACGTCCTCCTTTAACCCTTAAAGACCCAAACGTCCTCCTTTAACCGTTACAGACCCAAACGTCCACCTTTACCCTTAAAGACCCAAACATCCTCCTTTAACCCTTAAAGACCTAAACGTCTACCTTTAACCCTTAAAGACCAAAAATGAAAACTAATAAAAACTAGCAAACCTGCCATAAAAACTAATAAAACTAACTGAATTAGAGGGGGAAAAAAAGTCAAAACTAAATAAAACTAAACTATAATGAAAAATCCAAAACTATTCGATCCTTGGGAGTCCCCAGTGTTCATATTCATTCCTCAGGTAGAACTCGTACAAATACTAGGGTTTAAAAGGATCAACTCAAGCTTTTACAGCAGTTCAAGTGTAATGGCCATTTCATAGTCAATGCAACAGCACGCAGACACCAATGCATTGCGATGGATCGAGCGTGTTGGCTGCCATGAATGCGTGCTTGCATTGCAATTTTTTTTTTTTTTCCCTCATTTTTTAATTGAATTTAACTCACTTTATAAATCATTAGCCCTTGTTAATAACAAAAAAATAGGACATTTCTTGATAGCTATGATAAGATATTTAATGTATTGTCTGACATTTAATGAAATTTTAGATAAGAAATTATTTAAGTATTTATTTATGTAGTTATTTTATTTTTTTGTATATGAATGATTGAAAATGTATTCTGTATATATACTGACTTTATGATTGTATTCTATTTTTGTATCTGTATTCTCATGTATTGTGTGTATTGTTAAAAAACTATTTATTACAAAACTAACTAAAACGTATAAAAATTATGGATAAAATTCCCTTCGTTTTCGTTTTTGTCAATGTCAGATTGATACGAAATCGATTTATTTCACTTGAGCAATTTTAGCTAGCAGCACCATACAACACTTCACGGTTCGTCACTTGTGGTCACTTGTGGTTTCCAGTCGTCTTCTGGTCCCCACTCTACCTGGAAACATGGAGACTAAAGTTGGGAGAAAGCAGCAGAGTCCTTTCTGAGATTTATTTGAATACGAAATATATATTAAAAAAAAAAAAAAAAACAACTAAAACTAAGCATTTAGAGAAAAAAATGAACACTTATAAAAACTGGCAAACCTGCTCTAAAAACTAATTCAAACTAACTGAATTAGAGTAAAAAAAAAGTCAAAGCTAAATCAAACTAAACTATAATGAAGTAGAAGCACTCGGAGAGTGCAGACCTCCGCCAAGGCTGATTAGTGGCCCCCCCCCGTGGGACCCCCCACCCCCGATCACCACCAAAATTTAATCATTTCTTCCTTATCCCATTTCCAACAAACCCTGAAAATTTTACCAAAATCTGTCCATAACTTTTTGAGTTATGTTGCACACTAACGGACAGACAAACAGACAGACAGACAGACAGACAAACAAACCCTGGCAAAAACATAACCTCCTTGGCGGAGGTAAAAATCCTTTCAAGCTAAAATCAGTAAAAATCTTTTCAAGCCTTGGCTCAGGCTCTTCTCCCACCGCTGTGACCACATGTTTAAAGTCTGGAAACAGGAACAGACTTGTGAGTTCTGAGCTGTTTTCTTGGTGGAATGCTGATTATCTGTTCTGGCAGAATTCTCAGTCAACAGTCTGAGACCTGCTTTAAAGCACGCCCACTCCACAGCTGCAGACGTTCTACCTCCAAGGACCAAAGGAAGCTTCAGCAGACGGTCTTTTTGTTCGGTTCTGTGAAGTTCTGCAGGTTCCACAGGACGACAACAACGTCCAAGAACCCAGAGGTTCAAACCCAACAACAGCATGGCTTTGGTGGGAAAAGTCTGGATTTTCCCTTTACTGTGTTTGGCCGTAGTTGGAATTATTATCCATGCATCATGGCAAGACCTGTCCAGCAGCATCAGGTAAGACTGATTTAATTATTGATTACCTCCGCCAAGGAGGTTATGTTTTTGCCAGGGTTTGTTTGTCTGTCTGTCTGTCTGTCTGTCTGTCTGTCTGTCCGTTAGTGTGCAACATAACTCAAAAAGTTATGGACAGATTTGGATGAAATTTTCAGGGTTTGGACTGAAACAGACACTGTTTATTCACTTTGAGCTTTAATGAACATCTACATGATCAGTGAATTAAATACAGGAAAATACATGATTTACACTGGAAAAAATGCTAAATTCCAAGGACAATATGATAGTAAATAATGATAAATCACATGAAACACGTTAAATAGAAAGAAAAATGTCTTCCGAAGCTGCCACTAAAGTAGCCCTGGGTGTTTATGGGTTCAGTCAGATGTTGAACCTGTTTCATTCCAGTGTGTTCGACTCACTCTGCTGTTTTATATTTGCTCACATTCACTCTTCAGGTGGACCGCTGTGGTTCGGATCAGGGACATCGGTGAGACCCCAGGACCAGGACTCGGACTCAGAGCTACAGCGTCTGTCCCAGAGACGCCCATTCCTGTCATGTACAAAAAAAATTTCACCAAACTTCCACAGTGGGATTTTGAGGAAGTTTATAACGTGGATGAGTCACCCAGAAAGACGGTAAGCACAACCCAAACACAACAGTGGCTCCTGTTCTTTTCTATAAGCCTTTTGGGAGTGTCTGCACATCAGCAGGTGCTGAACGTTCCAACCTGTCATCATAAAAGGCTCATATGGTTCGGTTCACTGTACACTGTATAAACACAGCTTACATAATGTTTGACCCAGTCAGCTGTTCCACCTCCTCAGTAATGAAAGTATTTACTGTCTGTCCTAAAAGTCATGCAATGTCATTTAACCCTATCATGCATGAATTATGAAAAAAAGGATCTCAATTTTTTTTAGATTGATTTTATTACTAAAATTAGGCTACATTTGAAATGCAGTTTAATTTTTTTTTTTAAATATATGGTTTTATTAAGAAGAGATTTAACCTCCTGAGACCCAGGAGAGTATAAGTTTGTTTTTTGTTTTAATTAAATAAATGCTTATATTGGAAACATCATGATGCAACAGGTTTTTTTTTTTAATGTCCTTTGCAGTGGACAGGTTTTTTTTTTTTTTAACCCTTTCATGCATGAATTGTGAGAACCTTAGTCAAGATTTTTTTTCTTCAGTGTTTTTATTCTTCCTTAGGCATGAAAAGAAACAATGTGATCAAGTTTTTTTTTCTATGAAGTTACAAAAATATCCATGCATTTAATTTTTGAAGTAAAGAAACATGTGTTTGAAACCCAATATCAGAAAGTGATATGAGAACAATGAAATAAAAACATTTTTAATGCTGCTAATCTGATGTTTTCTCACATTTTAACATATTCTAATGCTAGTAATTACTCACTTCATGGAAATAATATGCAAAAAAACCTTTTTTGTCTAACAAATAACAATTGATTTACACTAAAACATGTCACTGCAGATCAGGTTTATCAAGAACAGCAAAGTTACAGTAATGGTATGAATGTCAGGGTATGAGATGGTGTGTAAGTGTCCACTGTGTTGGCTGATAAGGAACTAAAACAACAAAAGCGATTAATATACAAGAGAACAGCTGTAGCATAACTGTCCACTGGAGTGACTCATGCATGAAAGGGTTAATTTATTAATTTTTGAATAAAGCTGTGAAACTCTTGTCCCTAAACATGAACAGTAAACCCATAGCTCAGTCTGAGGAGGTTAACTTTAGGAGATCACAGAGCAGTCCAAATTCTACAACTAAGATGATCCTTTTATTCATTGTATTGTTTAGAGTCTATAAAGACTGCCCCCATGTGGTTTGGAGAATCTTGCCTTTAGAACGCTTTGGAAAATGAGCTGAAACGACATGTCTACAAATGTGGACGTCATGCATGAAAGGGTTAAAGCAGTGATATTTGTCTTTTTTAACAACTTTATTTATCATTTTTCCATAACAACGTTGACATCATTAAGGTATTTCTTACAAAATTTGTGAACTTGCCCCCCCCTTCCCCATCCAGGTGGCAATCCCACAAATACATCCACATAAACACACACGTATCAAATGGGCAAACAGAACACCAAAAAAAAAAAAAAAAAAAAAAAAAAAACAAACACAAGACCGAAAAACAAACAAACAAACAAACAAAAAACAGAGACCAAAAAAAAAATTTAAAAAAAGACTCAAACCGTCTGTGTTGATCATTCTGTTCATACCACCAACATTCTGGACCTCTGGCATAATAACAATAAAAAAAAAAAAAAAGTCGATATTTGTTTTTTTGTTTTTTTTTAATGGAATTCTTCATTTTCCAACATTTCCCTGTGGTCTACGTTCCTCTTTTTTGTACCTGGTTCAGACTGTGTTTGACTTTGTGAATTTGCATGGTTTCTGTACCTGCAGCGGTTTTCTCCAACTCAGACGCGTTGGGCCGTTACAGTGTGTTTGGCCCTTGTCGACCACCGTAGAAACCTGAACTAAAATTATTCTTAACCCTTTCATGCATGAATTTTGAGACCCTCAATCAAGATTTTTTTTTCCTGAGTGTTTTTATTCATGACATTTAGGCATGAAAAAAAAAACAAAAAAAAAAAACTATGAGATTGATTTTTTTATGATCCTATTTTTCTTGGAGTTACCAAAATGTCCACTCAGCTGGACACCATGCATTTAATGTTAGAAGCAATGTATTTACTGATATACTGTGAGAAAACTATGAAATAAATGCTGATAATCTGATGTTTTCTCACATTTTAACATACCTGCATGGACATAATATGCAAAAAAACCCAACAACTTTTTGTTTAACAATTAGCAATTGTTTAGACTCAAACATGTTACTGAGGATCAGGTTTATCTACGCTGTAATAAATTATTCTGTGGTCATTTAGATTTTAATTAATGTATTTGGTAAAATATATTCAATATAATTGTGTCTTTGGTTTTGTGGCAATTATTTAATTAAATTTAAAAAAAAAAAATGTTTGAAATACAATCTACTCATTGTAGTTCAATAAAACATAAGCATTCTGTTTATTTAATTCCAAACACAGAGAATATTGAGTGAATTAAAATCAATGTAATCAGGCAATGTTTAATTAAAAAGCACTTCCTACCAAAGTGCTTTTTTTTTTTTTTTTTTAATGCAGCGGGCTATCATCACATGACATTTGAAAAGCGTCCAGAATGCCCATCTTCTTTCTCATTGCTCATCTTGCACAATTCCTGGTTATCTAAAGGAAGGAAACATTTTGTTTTCACAGGGCTAGCACACTCTAAAAAAATAACCCATGGCCTTAGTAAATATCACAATAATATAAAAGTATACTACCTTAATAAAATCTGTGAAAATCTTTAAGTTCTTATTTGAGTTGGACACACCAAAATAAATGCTTAAAAGTCCAACAGTTAATTTTGTCTTATATTTACATCTATTATATACGTTCATTTCACAAAAAGAAATAAGTATTTGAGTAACAAATTATATTTTTAATATGTCCACTTGTACTCATCAGTTTGAAGAACTTTAATTTTTACTCATTCTAACTCAATAGTCTTCATCTCCAACAACAACTTAAAAAAAGTGAGTAAGTTTTATTACATAGAACATCATGATGTGCTCCATTTGCATATTGTGGCATGTTTACTGCAGTGCATTGTGGGTATTGGGCATGTTGCTGGATTATGTGTTGTTTTTCTGTGCAGGGGTTCTGCAGGGTTGTGTTGTTGATGTGAATTTGGGGCTAATATGTGTATGCTAATGTTTATTGGCCTTTTTGTGTTGGCTTTGTATTTTTGTTGTTTGTATTTTTGTTGAGGTGCACCATGAGTGAAAGCCGTAGACTGAACAATGCCTTAACAGTACCTCTTGAGTTATCATTTTACAAAATTCAATCAGTGAATCTAAATGACTTCACAGCTTTCAAATGTACATGATAAATGTAAGTATAAACATATTGTTTTGAGTTAGTGTTGGGGCTTCTAGCTCTTTGAAGAGAGCTGTCCAATGAGGAGCCGTTCAAAAGACTGGCTCTTTTATGTTTTTTGCATTATTTTGAAACACCAATGTTTTAATGACTAAATAGGCTACATGTGATGATTGACATTACATTTTAAAGGTGTTTAATTGGCGCGGCAGTAAATATTATCTTAGTATGCAATATTATGCAGCAGAAGCAATGCTTTCACGGTTCGACTGAACAATACCTGACGGAGAAGGCGCTGATGCAACAGCTGAGGTAACGACGACACACTTGTACAATCATTGTCACTTTCAATTGTAGAATTCGTATCATCTGTGACTGTGACATTTCGCCTCAGCTGTTCCACCAGTACAGTCGGGTGCTGAGTTTTCAAATGGCGGTGCAAATTATTCATTGACCAAGACTTGAAAGATTTTTTTTTTTTGCAAATATTGCAAGCTGCATGCCCATCTTTTCTTTCTGAAAAGTGCATCCAAATACTCCTCCTTTTTCTTTGGCTCATTACTCACAGGTGGTCACTCACTTACTCTCAAACTTTTCTCCAGTTTCGACCAGTCTTCCAGTTCCGCCTTCTCCAGTATGCTCACCTCATGCTTCAAACTGTGAATAACCTGAACAAATATGAACAACCTGAAATGTCTAAAGAAAATTCAGCACAGTTTGAACTATTTTCTTCCTGTTCCTCAGTGTTTAGTGTCTTTGTAGATCTGATCCATAATGCACATGTAGAAATGATAAGTTGAGGCAGAATATTGTTAAAATTGCACTGATTTTCTTAAGAAATTTCATTTTTTTCAGGTTATTCACATCCTTTTTGTTTGGATAGTTTGTAAATGTAAATATTGGCATAATCGAATGTTATTTTTTGCACTAAAACAATTTGCAGTCGTCATTATTAATTGGCTGTCATGTTATTATTTTCCTGGTCCAGCCCACTTCAGATTAAATTGGGCTGAATGTGCCCCCCCCCAGAAGAAAATGAGTTTGACACCCCTGGTCTACAGTAAAGTCCAAAGTCATTTCACTTTTTTTTTCCTAATTAACATTTTCCAAAGTTCCATCTGCATCTTCTTGGAGGGGTTGGACATTCTGTGTCTTCCAAGGCTTCAGTCAAACTTCACAGGTGTCTCATGGTTTTTACTGTCATTAGTTTCAAGTGCAATATTACATGTTTTATTTTTGCTGTTACGATTTTTCTTCTTTTTTTTTTTTTTTTGATTTATGATTTATGTTCGAATATGGAAATGGTACAAGCTTCCTGATTGCTACTAAGTGACTTCTTTGCACAACATAATATAGAAATGAAGATTCAAGGAAGCAAAAAATAATAATACACACAAAAAAGAAAAAGAGTCATATTCGAAAAGGAATGAGAATTTATATCTGTAGTATTGTTGACTGCTCTATCGGCTTTTCTTCATATCCTCCAGCCCTTGTAAATATAACAACATTTTCCGATACAAAGTAATCCCTGTTACACTGTAGTCCATAAAGTTGGGATAAAATATTTTCTCACAAAATAACTGAGACAATGTGATTTATTATTGATGGATAAAGTGTAACTGGGACTCAACATCTGATCATAACACCTGGTCAAAGGAGATTAATGATGTGTAGAGACAGGAATAAAAGACAAATGTGTCTGAAAAACAAATTATTCCAACTTTTCTGGCCAACAGTGCAACGGCGTATTAGGGCCACATAAGAAATAAAAACACCTGTCACTGCAAGAATAAAGTCGTAAAATATCAAGATAAAACCCATAATTTTACAAGAATGAAGTTGTAATATTATGAGAATAACGTCATAATTTAAAAACAGGCAGGAAAAATATCATAATTTACAGAATAAAGTCGTATCCACTGGTCTCATAATATAAAACATTTTATGAGGTTCTACTTTCATTTGGGGTTTACGCACAAAAGCCAAATACTGTTCCCCAAGGCTCCATCCTGGGGCCCCTTCTGTTTAACATCTGCATGCTCCCACTGGCACAGGTTGTAAAGAACAACAATATTAGCTACCATAGCTATGCAGATGACACACAGATATATATCACAATGTCACCTGGAGACCAAGGCCCTATACAGGCTCTGGGTAAATGCATTGAGGAGATTAATGACTGGATGTGTCACAACTTTCTTCAGCAGAACAAAAACAAAACTGAGGTAACTGTCTTTGGAGCCAAAGAGAAACGACTGCAGGTCACCACGGAGCTTCAGTCTATAGACCTAAAAACCACCAACCAGGCCAGAAATCTGGGTGTAGTGATGGACTCAGACCTAAATTTTGAAAAACACATCAAGGCAAACACAAAAGCAGCCGACTATCACCTTAAGAACATCTCAAGGATAAAAGATCTGATGTCTCAGTAGGACCTGGAAAAACTAGTCCATGCATTCATCTTCAGTCGGCTTGATTACAGGTTGACCTAAAAAATCCATTAGGCAACTGCAGCTCATTCAGAACTCTGCCGCTAGAGTCCTCACTAAGAACAGAAAAGTGGACCACATTAGTCCAACTCTGAGGTCCTTCCACTGGCTGCCTGTCCATCAGAGGATAGACTTTACAGTTCTGTTGCTGGTCTATAAAGCTCTGAATGGTTTAGGACCAAAATCCATCAATGACCTCCTGACCCAGTATGAACCCCCCAGACCCCTCAGGTCATCTGGATCCGGTCTGTTGTCAGTTCCCAGAGTCAGAACCAGACATGGAGAAGCTGCGTTCAGCTTCTTTGCTCCACATGTCTGGAACAAACTTCCAGAAAACCTCAGATCAGCTGAAACACTGAGTTTATTTAAATCCAGGTTAAAGACCCACCTGTTCTCAGCTGCATTTGAAGAGAGTTTGGATTCATCAGTTCAGATCTGCACTGTTCCTTTTAAGCTAAAAGTTTTTATCTGTTTTATCTGCTCGTCTGTTTTATCTGTTTATCAGATTTTTACCTTCGCCAAGGAGGTTATGTTTTTGCCAGGGTTTGTTTGTTTGTTTGTTTGTTTGTCCGTTAGTGTGTAACATAACTCCAAAAGTTATGGACAGATTTGGATGAAATTTTCAGGGTTTGTTGGAAATGGGATAAGGAAGAAATGATTAAATTTTGGTGGTGATCGGGGGTGGGGGGGCCCACGGGGGGCCACTGATCAGCCTTGGCGGAGGTCTGCGCTCTCCGAGTGCTTCTAGTTTGTTGTTTTTTTTCTCATGCCTATACTTTTTAATGCTTCCATGCTGTTATGCTTTTAATGTTTTACGTAAAGCACTTTGAATTGTCTTGTACATGAAATGTGCTATAGAAATAAACCTGCCTTGCCTTGCCTTACTGATCCTATTAGCCCCGCCCACCAAATACTGAGCCTATTAGCCCTGCCCACCATCAACACATTAGCGTTAGTTGTCTGCTTCAACAGAAGTGAAAGACGATGCTTCACTTATTGTGTTCGCTGTAACTGGAAACTCTGTCATCTACAAGGCTTTTTATCGCACTATTACAAATTTATTTTCAAAATATTACAACTTTAATCTCATAAAAGTACAACACTTTCATTAAATCAAGTGTTTGGTTTTTTTTAACTACGACTTTATCCCCATAATATTATGGCTTTATTCTCACAATATTACGACTTTCTCGTAGCCAACAGTGGATGTAACGACTTGACTTAGAACATTTTATGAACTGATCGGATGTTCTGCACATGAGATCTGATCCAAAACATCAACTCAGCAGCAAAAACTGTAGTAATGACCTTGGAATTGTCATTATTGTAAGTTTTTCTGTTCCATTTTCAGACATGTCAGCATAGTTTGTGGAAGTCTGTGGAAACCGACCCGAACTACAGGACAGCCTTTATTCCCAACATACGACTGTTTATGGAAAAAAACAGCATCAACATGAGCGAGTGGAACCGACTGTCTCACTTTAACAACCCCTTTGGATTCATGGAGTACCACTATGACGGTAGGAGGGTCGAAATGACAGAAAAGAATTAGTCAAACAGGATTAATGTGTTTTTATTATTATCTTGAGAAGACTTTACACCTGGAAGTCTGTTCCAAGGTTATTATCGTTAACGAAAACTAATGAAATGACGAAAACTAGAATTGTAAAAACATTTTTGTTAACTGAAATAAATAAAAAAATATAATTCAAAGAAAGAATGATAACTAACTGAAACTGTATTGTGTGTTTACAAAACTAACTAAAACATATAAAAATTATGGATAAAATTCCCTTAGTTTTCGTTTTTGTCAATGTTGGATTGATTGATTGATCAATTTATTTCGCTCTAGCAATTTTAGCTAGCGGCACCATACAACACTTCACGGTCCATCACTTGTGGTCACTTGTGGTTTCCAGTCGTCTTCTGGTCCCCACTCTACCTGGAAACATGGAGACTAAAGTTGGGAAGAGAAAAGAAACGACAAAACTGAAATTAATACTAAAACTAAACTAAAACTAAGCGTTTAGGAAAAAAAATTAATACTAATAAAAACTGGCAAACCTGCTCTAAAAACTAATTAAAACGAGCTGAATTAAAGAAAAAAAAGTGAAAACTAAATAAAATTAAAGTATAATGAAAAATCCAAAAGTATTAGAACCTTGGTCTGTTCCAATAACAATAAGAACCATGTAGCCCACTGGTACATTTATATAAGTATTCAGGTCCTTTACTTCAAAAAGGTGCATATGTTTAACTACATACATCCAAAGACCAGTGTTTTTCAGCCTTGGGATCAGGACCCCACGTGGGGTCGCCTGGAATTTCTAGTAATTGATTAAAATAAAACCTTCCTAATATAAATCTGTGTTGAGTTGACAGAGCCAATCCATATCAGACAAACTGTAAGTCTGAAACTGCAGCACTGTGGTTCTGTTTATCTGTGGTTCTGTTTCTGTGTCAAATGTTCATTGTGGTCAGTTTCAGATGCTGCAGATCTTTCATAATTCATAGTTTGAGTTCTTGTTTGTTCAGTATTAATTGTCAGCCTTGTAAATCCAAGCTGGATTGACTGTACATATCCTGACCAAGGAAAATCCAAGTCTCCCTTTGTGCAGTAATCTACACCTGACTTTACTGCCTCCGTCCACAATAATATACGTTATATAGACTAAATGTCCTCTAACATTAACCTGGATTTGAAACAGAGGATAGAAAACTATTACAGGATCAAAAACAAATTAATTTTAGCAAAAAATTGTCTCTGTTTTGAATGTCTGGGGTCGCCAGAAATTTGTGACGTTAAAATGGGGTCAGGAGACAAAAAAGGTTGGAACCACTGCCATAGACTAATACTTGGAAGTCCAGCCCTGTTCATTTGGGCTGTTCAAACAAGACCAGTGCCCCCCCACCGCCACCATACCATACATCCATAAACACAAAATAATTTCACTCTGAATTACGACACTAATTCATGTCAAAAGTTCATCAGCTCTACATACTAATGTGTTCTATTTGAACACAGTGACAGTAAAACAATAAAAACTGTCATAAATATCGACTGACTCTGGTTCAGGAGCCGGGGTTTGTGTCCTGGTCAGGGTTTTCCCAGGTTCTAATGCACTTACCACCTGTCAGAAAGGCCATGAGGGGCTGGTGGACAGACAGGAGGTAGGCACATCTAAAGGTGAAGACACACCAACCCAACTGCCAACTGTCGCTAGTAAAGGTAGCCCCGACTGATCAGTCGGCTCTTGTCTGTCCAACACGTTCAAAAAAGTGTGAAGAACACACCAAATTGACTACCGACTTCAGTGTATGTTCTGTGCAGGTGCAAGATGTAAAACCGGAAAGTGACAGAACATCTCTGTAAACCCAGAGTTCACTGTCATCAGTCATTGTTGTCACTGTTCAGTAGTCCAGAAGGGTTGGTGTTGTTGTACTTGTTGAACAGATGGTTCATAATAAGAAGATCCTGGTGTTGTCAGCTCTAGGGCTTCTACTGGTGGAAGAAGAAAGATGTCGCAGGTGAAAACTGCGGAGAAATCGCACTATGCTAACAATGCTAACAGTGTTGACTTCATGGAATGAATGAAGTCCATAGTCAACAGTAGACGCTTTTCTATTCGATATCTGCGCAACTTTCCTGATATTTACTAAATGTTGAAAAAATGGAAGTACGTAATGTTGGTTTTTCCATTAAATCACAAATGCGATGATTTGTTTATTTATTATCGCGAGATGACACGAGAAGTCATTCCATAAACATGGTGATGAATGTAAATATAGTGTTGATTCACAGATATATTCATTATTATTATATATTACCCCTCTATCTCGTACTGAATTAAAAATGAACAAACAGACGCATGTCACCGACCTCACCAGACTGACCGACGACGTCCGACCGCCGAAAATTGGATTGGTGTGTCTACGGCTTAAGATGACTGGTCTTAAAAGGGTTCAAATCCCAGTAGTTGTCTTACTCTGGGGTCCAAACAGCAGTGGAGTGGGTCTGGACAGTTAGAGGAAGAGGAAAGCATCTTCAGTTTCACTTTGCACACTTCCCCCCAAACTGACAAACTGACTAATGCTTCATCCTGGGTTGCCAGGTTTTCATTACAATCACCGTTTTCACTGTTTCCGTTGCCAGATCATCAACAAATCAAATGACATGTTATATAAGTTTGGGGCCCCCTGGTGGCTGCGGGGCCCTTAACAGTTCACTTATAGGGAGGACCAGCTCTGCGCGGGTCCTTAAAGAGTCTTAAATTTGTTTGTCTAAAATTAAGGCCTTAATTATCCTTAAATAATAACAATTAATCCTTAAATCTGTCTTTCAGAGGTCTTAAAAATGCCACAAACAAAATAAGCAAAACTGTAATATTTTCTTACGCTGTACAATGAAATCTTTGTAAAGAATTTGGTGAATTTGTAATTACTGCTCTGCATTTTAGCACAACACAGCGGAACCAACAGCAGTCATTCAGTTGTGGGGAGGGGCTACTTTTAAGTATAACGTTAGCAACGAAATGGTGAAAACTAGAATTGAAAAAACATTTTCGCACCTAATGTTTTGAAATAAATAAAAACTATAACTAAAAGAAAAAACGATAACTAGCTGAAACTGTATTGTGCGCTTACAAAACTTACTAAAACGTATAAAATTAGGGATAAAATTCTCTTCGTTTTGGTTTTTGTCAATGTCGGATTGATATGAAATTGATTTATTTCGCTCGCGCTGTTTTATCTGGAGGCACCATACGACACTTCACACTCTGTCACTTGTGGTTTCCAGTCGTCTTCTGGTCCCCACTCTACCTGGAAACATGGAGACTAAAACTGGGAGAAAGCAGCAGAGTCCTGTCTGGGATTTATTTGTATAAAAGATATGAAAAAAATAAAATTAAGCATTTAGAAAGGAACAAAAACTAATAAAAACTAGCAAACCTGCTCTAAAAACTAAATAAAACTAACTTAATTAGGGGGAAAAAAGTGAAAACTAAATAAAACTAAACTATAATAAAAAATCCAAAACTATTAGAACCATATTGACATACCAGAAAAGTAAATAAATACATAAGTACATACATACATACTAGATTATGTAAAATCTGGTTCTAAATTACTGAACCCTGACCCTGATCAGAGACACTCCCAGTAAAAATATGTTAGTCTGTATGAAATTTAAAAAAAAAAAAAACCAAAATGCTGCTTTCAGTGTCTGAGTCTTTATATCATTATATCCACACATACATTTGCATATGTTTTTTTTTTCTCTGTGATCCATTAATGTTTGGTTTTGCAGACGTAATGGCAGCTCTAAAACTGATCCCCAGACCCACAGAACCACTGATCCTCCAGAAAACAGGAGGAGACGGCTGTGTGCGCTGTGCTGTGGTGGGAACAGGAGGAATCCTAAATGGATCTAAAATGGGAAAAGAGATCGACGCACACGATTATGTGTTTCGGTAAGACTCACACACAGTAAATATACAACAGGCCAAAATAAGGCGCACAGTGTTTCTGACAGTGTTTAGTTTTGATTATGCATTTGTCTTTGTGTATTTCATGTCAACATTCCCACCCAGACTTGCATTTATGAATAGGAGTTGTTGTTTTTTTTTTTTTTTTTTTTTTTTTGGCTAAGTTCTTTTATTGATGTGTGGACTGTGACGTACGTAGGTGAATGAATGATACAGAGCCCCCGACTGTGCATTATAGTCCTGGGGGGTCTGTATGGAGGATGCCCAAGTAAGCCTGAGTTTCCTGTCAGAGGCTTGGATGAATTTTTGTTTTTGGTTTTTTTTTTTGGTTAAAAAAAATCTTGTTAGTTTAAAAAAAATCTTCAAGATGTTTTGGTTTTGTTTTTTTTTGCTTAATTCAAGATGGTTTTTGCTTAATTCAAGATTCTTTTTTTTTTTTTTTTTTTGCTTAATTCAAGCAAAAAAAAAAAAAATCTTGAATTAATCCAAAAAAAAATCAGCCAATGGAACAAGTGAAAATTGTCTTGGTCAGATTTGTTGGAATCAGATTTTCCAGATCTATTGTCTATAAATCAGTTCTTATATCTCACTGAAAAGTTCCTCTTTCGGCGATTCTGTCTGATTTTAAGTGTGATGAGATATTTGTACTAGAAATGACAAAAATATACTTGGTCAGATTTAGATTTTTACAGTGTAAAAGGTAGAACAGCTTCTCTTGCCCTATGTGCTGTTTTTCCTCCTCTGTTTCCTTCAAATAAACAAAGAACAAACACCTCTGGGATTGAGATGACTATAAATGAACATACGCCCTGTACGGTCCACCATGCTGGTTTGTTTACATCTAGCTCCCATAATTCCTTGCGCTCAGGCAGTTTGGTGTGACTTGCCTGGAACACCACTGGAACATGACTTTGGGGTTCTAAAACCTGCCTGGAATGCAGCATAAGATATTTAAAGTATGTGTCATTTTACTGTCAGTAAACTAGCACATAAAATGAGCGAACCCATGACAGCTCATGTTCCAAACGCTCTGCTGCTGACATGAACATGGAGACTTTTTTTTTTTTTTTTTTAGTTTAGTTTATTTCGAATATGCAGCAAGACAAAGTAATCTTCCTTAGTCCCTAGAAATAAAACAGGTAGAAAGAAGTCATGGAAAAAAACAAAAATAAAACATACATATACATGACTTCATTTGTACATTGGAAAAGGAATGGGAGGAAGTAGAACTTCTTTAATCCCACCCCTTCTCCACACAAAAGTCGACCCTTTAGCTTCTATCAGCAGAATATATGAAAGTCAAGTCCATTAGATCTTTTATAAGTAACGAACCTCACTTATCATCCTTACATACACATACATACACACCCATATTAACATTCCAGAAAAGTAAATAAATAGATAAGTGCATACATACATAAGTCCTTGAAGGCAACACAAATGAATACACAATGAAGTAAACAATAAGACAAAGTAAACAACAACAATCAAACCAAACATAAAAATCAAAAAACACAAAAAACAAGGAACAAACCAAATCGGACCAGACAGAATATGAATGTAACATCAGTATTAGGACCCTCTGTCTTTGTACTGGGACCAGACCAACTGTTCATAGACCAGTTTAAATCAGTGGATATATTAGGGATCATACATATATTTTCTGGGACTGCCCCGCCCTGAGACCATTTTGGCAGGGGGTTCTGAGGGAAACTCCAGCCCAGGGGTGTAGAATTACGGTAGGGACGCTAGGGACACGTCCCTACCCCTATCCATCCACTCCTGTGTACTCCACTGGTTCCAACCTTTTTTGTCTCCTGACCCCATTTTAACATCACAAATTTTTGGCGACCCCAGACATTCAAAACAGAGACTTTTTTTTTTTTGCTAAAATTTACTTGTTTTTGGTCATGTAATAGTTTGCTATACTATGTTTCAAATAAACGTTAATTTTAGAGGACATTTAATCTATATAATGTATATTATTGTGAACAGAGGCAGTAAATCCAGGTGTAGATTACTGCACAAAGGGAGAAATTTATTTTCCTTGGTCAGGATATGAACAGTCAGTCCAGCTTGGATTTACAAGGAGGACAATTAATACTGAACAAACAAGAACTCAAACTATGAATTATGAAAGAGCTGCAGCATCTGAAACCGACCACAATGAACATGTGACAGATAAACAGAACCACAGTGCTGCAGTTTCACAACCACAGTTTGTCATGTCTTTTATGGATTGTGATTGTCTCTGTCAACTCACCATATATTTTTTATTAGTAAGGTTTTTTATTTTATTTTTTATCAATTACTAGAAATTTCAGGTGACCCAATTCAAATTCCAGGCGACCCCACGTGGGGTCCCGACCCCACGTGGGGTCCCGACCCCAAGGTTGAAAAACACTGGTGTACTCACTGTTAATCCAACCGCTGTCTGTAGTGTTTAGTCAATGATTATAGCACACAAAGGGTTAACAGTCGGTCTCTGATAGAAGTCCCGCCTCTAATGTAAATATCGCTCTCCGATTGGCTCTTTGGTTTTGCTATCATACATGTGATTGGCCGTCCCCGCTGTCACTCCATCTACTTGTAAAAGGAACCTGCTAGCTGGACCACTAACATAAGTTTTCAGTATGTTTGTCTTCGTTCTGCTTGGGTCACGTCAGCTAGACAGATCTGAATATCAGTGGTGACATTTACATGTACATTTGTACATGTGTGTGTTTGTGTGCGTGCACGCTCCCGTGCATGTGTGCTTGGTAATTAGGATGTAAAGGATGTTAACCCAGCCAGCATGTCCATGTGGGCCCCAGAAGGGTTACAATTGGGCTGCATATAAGGGTCCCATGTGGGTTTGTCCACAGTTTCCATGGTGACCCCACTGTCTGTTTTTTTGGGTTTTTTTGGGATGTGTACATTGAAATTTAAGGATTTCCACTGTCTTCTACTCTACTGGCTGCCCAGTTGCCTTTTGTTAACACAGCACCAGTGTTCCGAGGTGTTTGAAAGATATAAAATATGATGCACATTTATTTAAAAAAAATAAAATGTTTTTTTTTTTTTAAATCAGTGGATATTTGGGCATTGTTTGTGTTCGATATCAAGACTGTTCCACAGTTTCACTCCACATGCAGACACACAAAAACATAGTGGTAGTGGTTCCAGATTTGGGTAATGTAAAGTTTCCAGTTGAACAAAATCGAGCTCTATTTCTATGACCCTCAGAAATGTGCCAAATGTAAACTGTGCAATAGAAAACTGATGATGAAATGTCGCAAAACCTGATAAAGATTGTGAAGAAGTTTTTACAGGCTCATGATGTGGTTTTTGAGACGTTTCGATATGGGTGTTTTTCTGAAACTGGTCCTAAATCAGGACAGTGGGTTAAATATTCAAACCAGATGTAGACAAATGTTCTGAAGCAGGTTTGGAAGAACTGTGGGTCTATTTGAAAAAGAAATATTTACTGAGATAAAAGAGAAACTATTTTTCAGATAAAACACATTTTTATATTATTTTACATTATATTTAATACATAAATCCACATGTAACATGGTCAAAAAGGACACGACACAGCAGCGACAGTGTGATGTTACTGGGGGACTAGGGGACCCGAGGGCAGAACAGGAAACTAGCAGACACCTTTCCTCAGTCCCAAGCCACAGAGAAAAGAACCTGGATGCAGGTTGTGCATGTTAACAAAAAAGTGATTATTTACATAAGACAGATAATGAAAACTGAACAGAACAGTGGCTGGAACCTCAGGGTGGGCTCAGGCCAAAATAACAAACAAAACTTCACTAATCCAAGAAACGAGGCTGACCTGTAAAAAAAGAAACCAAAACAGAGACTAACCTCCCTGCCTAAAACAGGAAAAAACGAGGCAAAAGAAAACCGCAGCCCACTCCCACTGCTGCAACCACGAAATACGGCAGAATGAAGGCGGGGTTGGGAGTGGAAGAAACGGTGACCCTGGACCGGCCCAGCTCTGTGATCTTAATAGGTCCGCCTCTGGCTGGCTGGTCCAATCCGTGTGCGTGATCTGGCTCAGCACCTGCAGCACATCACCCACTCACACACAGCTAAAGGACACACCCACAGACTGACCCAACGACCCACCTACGGGTCATAACAGCGAACATATGATATTAGACGGATGAAACAAACACAACGTGGAAACGGCTGAAGGAATATGCACAGAGGGAAGGGAGCTCCTGCCGTTTCCGCCTCGTGTCTGTAGTCTGTAGTGCGTGACAAAACTCCTCAGATGCCCCAGTTCCCTCCAGGCTCTGTTTGTAAACACATGGTCTGTTTGTGGTGGATGACACTAAGAAACTGTTCATGTTAATACAAGAGGTTCAGCTGAGTAATGACAGACAGACTGACAGATTCATGATACTGAGGTTGGACAGATCTGATGAAAAACTGGTCATGAAAGTCTCCTGCACCTTTAAGGTTTCAGCTGCTCAAGTAAAGTGTTGTTTGAAGAGACCGAAGCAGATGGTCCTGAGCAATGTTAAATCGGATATGTGTGATCATTTTCCTCAAAATACGATAATTTTAAGATTCTGGTATGATAATTTGTCATTTCCCATCTGGCCACACTGGTCAGTGCAATAGCAGTAGTTCACAGGTGTCAAACATGTGGCCCAGGTGCCAACTCTGGTCCACCAAAGGGTCCAGTCCAGCCCTTGGGATGAATTTATGAAATGCAAAAATTACACTAAAATATGAACAATCCTTTTAGTTCAGGTTCCACATTCAGACCAATTCGATCTCCAGTGGGCAGGACCAGTCAAATACTATCAAAATAACACTCAAATAATGACAACTTCAAATGTTTCTCTGTAAATATGTTCATATATTTACACTAAAACAAAGTATAATTTTGCAGAAAAATGTGAATAACCTGAACAAATATGAATAACCTGAAATGTCTTAAGAGAAGTCAGTACAATTGTAACAATATTCTGCCTGTTACTAAATATAAAATGTCAAGAGATAACTTTCTTGTGATCTGGCGCTATATAAATAAAATTTGATTGATTGAGTGATTTAATTGGTTTTCCCCTGTAAGTCGCTTTGGAAAAAAGCGTCTGCCAAATGCGTAAACATAAACATATTAAATGTTTTGTGTGTTTGTAGACCCACTGTGATCTGTAAGTTCTAATGTACATGTGTAAATGATAAACTAAAGCAGAATATTGTTAAAATTACACTTATTTTTTCAGTTTGTGCATGTTATTCACATCTTTTGAAAGGATAGTTTGTAGATGTAAACCTTTTAATAATGTAAATTTACTTTTTTTGCTCTAAAACATAGAGAAAAGCTTGAAGTTGACATTATTTCTATATTATTCTGTTATTATTTTAGTGGTTCGGTCCACTGCAGATCAAATTTAGCTGAATGTGGAACTGAACTAACATGAGTTGGACAGCCCTGCAGTAGATGAGCCCACACTACAGCGGCAACACCGTGGAGGTTTGGATCTACCTGAGTCAAACATCTGCCTTCAACCAGAACCAGAACACAACTAGACGAGGAAGTTCCCAGTTCCGCTCACGTAAAACAGAACTAGCTGATGGAAAACCTTAACGGCACTCAGAGCTGGTTCCCAGTTTAGAACCAACCTCACACCCCTGTACAGCAGAACCATTTCACACAATAATGATGACGTTTCTTGTTCCTTTTTTGTGTGACAGGATGAATGCAGCTGCCATTGATGGTTTTGAGGAAGACGTAGGAAACAAAACCTCTGTGTACGTTCACACAGCACACTCCATCACTGCATCAACGATCTTTTACAAAAAGTTTGGATACAAAGGTGCCCCTCATGATAAGGTACCCCAACTCTAATGTACTCTTGTGTGTATTTGCCTTTTACTGACTGGACTATGAGTAGGGCTGTAAGAAAATATCAGTTCTGCAATATATCGCAATATTTCATTTCACAATACTGTACTGATATTAAAAAGTACTGTATTGATATTTGTAGGTATTTATTCAAATGCAGATTTTGTAGAGGTTCGTTTTTCTTTTTCTTTTTTGTTTATATTTTATTTATTGTTATTTAACACTTTTATTAAATAATGTTAGTTCCTTTGTTGGGATTGAACTTAAATAATGTTCTGATGTTAGTTGTGAACTAATAGAATATGAACATTTGAACAGGATCTTAAACTGTAATGTCTGTAAAACAGAATTTAAGTTTGAACACAGGAACATTTTGTGATATAACATCAGATCCTGTTGGGATCAAATAAAAATGTGTTTAGTGTTTGTGCAGATTTCTGCTGTAATTCAGTTCTTCAAGGAAATAATCATTTAAAAAAAGAAACAAACAAAAAATTGCCTTTTTCACAGTATCATGATATATCGTATCGTGATCCTAGTATTGGGATTTGTATCATATCACCAGATTCTTGCCAATACACAGCCCTAACTATGAGTTTACTGAACATACAATGGGTGATACAACCCAGCATGAAGTTAATTGAAGTCAAGTCCATTTTAATTCCACACCAGAGTCAGACATGGGTCTGTCCATGAAACTGGGTTTGTTTTAGTATCTGACACTTTTCCATCTTTTTAGACCCAATAATAAAAGGTAAATGTAGACATATTTACCCCAGGATGGACCTAATGATGACCTCAGAGAAATGCAAAAACAATCTGATCCATTCCATAATTAATGAATTTATAATCAAATATTGGGTCCAAAAATAGGACCCAAATATGGACATTAAATCTCCCTAGTTGTCAGTGTATTAGATGTGTAAACATGTGTGTAAATGCTCTTCTATAGATTCCCAAAATGCACCTGTGAAAGAATAAAGAGATATTCACAAAAATAGTCATGTGTAATTTTCGTGTCATTTTGACCGTGTTACATGTGGATTTATGTATTAAATATGATATAAAAATGTGTTTTATCTGTAAAATAGTTTCTCTTTTATCACAGTAAATATTGATTTTTCCAATAGACCCACAGTTCTTCCAAACCTGCTTCAGAACATTCGTCTACATCTGGTTTGAATATTTAACCCTCTGTCCTGTTTCAGGACCAGTTTCAGAAAAACACCCATGTCGAAATGTCTCAAAAACCACATGATGAGCCTGTAAAAACTTTTTCGCAATCTTTAACAGTTTCCATTATCAGCTTTCTATTGTGCACTTTATATTTTGCACATTTCTGAGGGTCATAGAACCCCAGCTTTGGTCTGAGAGCTCGATCTTGTTCAACTGGAAATTTCGCATTACCAAAATTTGGAACCACTTGTAAATGTTTTAGGATGGACCTAATGATGACCTCAGAGAAATGATCCATCCCATAATTAATGAATTTATAATCAAATATTGGGTCCAAAAATAGGACCCAAATATGGACATTAAATCTCCCTAGCTGTCAGTACATTAGATGTGTAAACATGTGTAAATGCTCTTCTATAGACTCTAAATACAGACACTGTGTTCAATCTGTGGATCCTAGTGGTTTTTCTAATCCACACATGTGGGTTTGGCATCAGTCTCATTCCAGGTTTGGTGTGGAACCCATCGTGTCCACTGGTGTTACATACAGAACCTGAACATTTAAACACATATAAATCGCCAGTGATTTTTCAACAGCGTTCATTTTTGTCAAATACTCTGCCTTGAATATTTACTTCAGTTCCCAAAATGTCCAGACCCCTGTCCCCTTAGACCCCCATGCGTGCTGGTCCAGACCCCTGTCCACATCCACATGATCCCTTTGAACATCATTCCTTACATTAGTTCCATTACTTCATGGAACCGAACAAAGCACAGGTGGACCTTACAAACCCTGGAGACCACATTGGACCTGACAGACCCTGAAGACTACATTGGACCTCACAGACCCTGGAGACCACATTGGACCTTACAGACCCCGGAGACCATATTGGACCTGAAAGACCCCGGAGACCATATTGGACCTGACAGACCCTGAAGACTACATTGGACCTCACAGACCCTGGAGACCACATTGGACCTTACAGACCCCGGAGACCATATTGGACCTGACAGACCCTGGAGACTACATTGGACCTCACAGACCCTGGAGACCACATTGGACCTTACAGACCCTGGAGACCACATTGGACCTTACAGACCCTGGAGACCACATTGGACCTTACAGACCCCGGAGACGACATTGGACCTTACAGACCCCGGAGACTACATTGGACCTTACAGACCCTGGAGACCACATTGGACCTTACAGACCCTGGAGACCACATTGGACCTTACAGACCCCGGAGACCACATTGGACCTTACAGACCCCGGAGACCACATTGGACCTCAGATGTCTTGTAATGTGAAAATGTGCAGAAATGACCAAAAATAGTCACTTGCCCAATAAAGGGTTAAACAGATTCAGTGTTATATGACATTTAACTCTTTTCTCACCCTCATGTTTACATTATGTTTATGTTACATTATAAATAAAACTCTATTAACACTGGACCCGTCTGTCTTCATTTGTATTTACAGGGTATAAAGTATGTGCTGATTCCTGAGGGCATGAGGGATTTTCAGTGGCTCACCAGTCTGGTTAAAGGAGAAAGAGTTTCTGTGGGCCAGTATCGGGGTTGGCGGTAAAGCATGAACACATAAACTATTACACAACAACAGCTCACACTTCAGACTCCATGAGTTTGTGTTGATTTCATGTCTGTGTCCAGAAAACTGACCCTTCAAGTTCTGATCTTCAACTCAAAAATACTAGAATGTCTTCAACATAAGTGGATAGTTTAAAATATTATCAAGAATATTTCTATATATTTACCCTTGAATAGAATTTTGAATCACATGTGGATCATACATTCAACATATTTTCACATTTTAAGTGTTTACAGCTTCAAATATAAATGAATTCCAGTGTTTTCAACTTTATAGTCTTCTTGAACTATGCGTGGACATCTGTGGAAATGGCAGATACAGTTCAACTTCATGGCTTCCCAAAGAAACATTTGGTCTTCTATCAGCTCAATAAAATAAATGAAAATGAAATTAACCCGTAAAGACCCAGCGCTAGTTTTGTGTCAGTTCCCAAATGGATTTTTCTCTCTATATAAGTTTTCTTGAGTGATTTATCACCATTTATGGCAATATTATTGTCTGTATTTGGCATTTTTTTCAGTGTAAATCCTATATTTTCCTGTATTTAATTCACTGATCATGTAGATTTTCATTAAAGTTCAAAGCGAATTCAAAGGTTACTTTATCAAAAACAGAGAAAACTGAAGAAAAAGTGACTTTTTTTTTTTTTAATCTGTCACTAACTGAATATAAACCCAGTGTGTCCATCCACTGTCATTGAGTTTCAAATGAAAACATTGTTATTCATTTATATTTGAAGCTGTAAACACTTTAAATATGAAAATATGTTGAATGTATGATCCACAATTGATTCAAAATTTTATCTGAAATATGTTCCATCTGTCTACAGTGAAAGGACATGCCACTGCGTTCTGTCTTTTTTCATTTTAGTTTCACATACTGTCCCCGATTTTTCTTATTATTTCAGTTTGTAATGTGAGTCCACATACTGCAGCATCAGCTAAAACAAACAAACAAACAAACAAACAAACAAACAAACACACAAACACATACACAAACACACACAAACAAACACACACAAGCATATACACAAACAAACAAACACAAACAAACACACAAACATATACACAAACAAACACACACAAAAAAACACATAGACAAAAAACAAACACACAAACAAATAAACACATACACAAACAAACAAACACATACACATAAACAAACACACAATCAAACACACAAACACATACACAAACAAACAAAAAACATACACAAGCAAACACATAACAAACACAAAAACAAACACATACACAAAAATAAACAAACACACAAACAAACACAAACAAACACAAACAAGCACACAAACACATACACAAACACACACGAACAAACAAACACATACACAAACAAACACACAAACAAACAAACACATACATACACACAAACAAACAAACACACAAACAAACAAACAAACACACACAAACAAACACACAAACACACACACAAACAAACAAAAAAACAAACACATACACAAACAAACACACAAACCCACCCACAGTAGTGAACTGCTTGTGTCTTTCTCGTCCAGTCCAGGGCCCTACTACGGTGGACAGTTCAATGAGAGCCGCTTCTACGTGGTGCACCAGGACTTTCTCAGATATGTGCGGAACAGGTGACCTACGCTGTGGTTTCCTTATTCAGATTTAATTATAAATGCTGTGTATAAATCATGTGTTTATGCACAGTTTTGGTGCTTTTGTCTGTGGTCCACAGGTTCCTAAAGTCCCGTGTTCTGAGCTCCGCCCACTGGGCCATGGTCCGGCCCACCAATGGGGCGTTCACTCTGTTCCTGGCTCTACACACCTGTGACACGGTGAGTTCACATCCATGAAGATGAACTCTGGAAAAGTCACTTCTGTCAAAGTCATGTGACTTCAGTTCTACATTCTGTCCAATATGATCTGAAGTGGGCGGGACCAGTAACATGAGAACTGTGAAAAAAGTCCAATTATAACCATTACAGACCCAAACGTCCACCTTTAACCCTTACAGACCCAAACGTCCACCTTTAACCCTTAAAGACCCAAACGTCCACCTTTAACTCTTAAAGACCCAAACGTCCACCTTTAACCCTTACAGACCCAAACGTCCACCTTTAACCCTTAAAGACCCAAACGTCCACCTTTAACTCTTAAAGACCCAAATGTCTGCCTTTAACCCTTAAAGACCCAAACGTCCACCTTTAACCCTTAAAGACCCAAACGTCCACCTTTAACTCTTAAAGACCCAAATGTCTGCCTTTAACCCTTAAAGACCCAAACGTCCACCTTTAACCCTTACAGACCCAAACGTCCACCTTTAACCCTTAAAGACCCAAATGTCCGCCTTTAAAGACCCAAACGTCCTCCTTTAACCCTTAAAGACCCAAACGTCCTCCTTTAACCCTTAAAGACCCAAACGTCCGCCTTTAACCCTTAAAGACCCAAACGTCCTCCTTTAACCCTTAAAGACCCAAACGTCCACCTTTAACCCTTAAAGACCCAAACGTCCTCCTTTAACCCTTAAAGACCCAAACGTCCACCTTTAACTCTTAAAGACCCAAATGTCCTCCTTTAACTCTTAAAGACCCAAATGTCCTCCTTTAACCCTTAAAGACCCAAATGTCCTCCTTTAACCTAAACCATCTACTGATCTAAACTGTTTAATTCCTGTTGATCCACTAATCCTATCAGTCCATGTCAATAATTGGTGTAAAATACAGTTCTTCAGCTTTTCATGGTCATCAGATATGACCATATTTGGATGTTCAGAGGCTCCGTAGTTACCATGGAAACACCGTCATCTTGTCCAATATTGATTCTCCAGTAAAACCTATGGAGCTGGATCAATGCCAGTGGATGGACACACTGGGCTTATGTTCAGTTAATGACAGACTGGACTGAAAAAGGCACTATTTATTCAGTTTTCTCTCATTTTGATATAATTATCCTCAAACTTTTATCTGAGCTTTCATGAACATCTACATGTTCCGTAAATTAAATTTAGGAAAATAGCCGATTTTCAATAAAAAATGCAGAATACAGAGGATAATATGATGATAAATGTTGATAACTCGTATGAGGGTAAATATAGAGAAAAATTCATTTGGGAACTGACACAAAAGTAACCCCCTGGGTGGTTATGGGTTCAAATCCCATAATGCTCTCATCATTGTGCAGATGTGACAGGTGTATTGGATCACATTGGGGGAGGGGTTATTCATTTCTCCCCTCCTGTTTCTTCCTCAGGTGGATGCGTACGGCTTCATGACAGAAAACCACAGAGACTTCTCCAACTACTACTTTGAGAAGGCCGTTAAAACCAGAGTCATTTTCTACACAAACCACGACTACAATCTGGAAAAGGACACGTGGAAAAAACTGCACGACTCTAAAATAATCAAACTGTATCAAAGAAACAGCTCTATACCTGCGACAGAAAAGCCGAAGGAGCCCTGACCCGGGAGGGGGGGGTCAGTCCCTTTTTCCACTCCAAGAACTATCACTTAACCGGGGAATATGAAGAAGCATTTACACCCAAATTACCTGGGTGACAAACTTGCCTTGACCTCAGATTTGCCCTGAAAAATGTTCCTGCTAAGGTGGTTGGGACTTTTCAGATTCCCTGTAATTCTTGGGGGTGGGGCTGTGTGTTGAGGGATGTGGATTGGTGGAAGGTTCAAGGCTTAAGGTTACTTAATTTATACTCGAGTGACTACATTTGGCATTACAACAGAACACACACTGAACCTGTTCGGCAGGTACTTGACCTAGTGTCGGGACAAAAAACGCTCAGTGTTCCGGCATTCAACTGCACAGCAGCATGGATAAGTAGAAGAAGAAAACTAGAAGAGCACAGTGCAGACCTCCGCCAAGGCAGCTCAGTCTCCAATGCTGTGATCTACTAAAAATAATACCTGGACTTTGGACTTAGACCCTTAGCATTGATATTATCATCTTTTTTTTATTGTGTTTTCCTTTATTTCATGTGTTTTGCCAAGATATAAAAATATGAAATGTATTAGTTGAATGAAAATTCCAAAACTCCATGATTTTTTCCTGTTCTGGATCATGGAATCCAGAATTTTGTGAGGATCCAGATCAATCTTTAATATCTTGTAGAACCTGTTGGGAACTTATTTTGTTTTTGTTTTTTTTACCAAGCACTCTGACTATTCATTGTGTTGAGTTACACATACATATGTTAAAAATATCCCTATGTCCCAATGATAAAGAATCCTTTTAAAAATTCCTGGATCCAGACAGTGATCCGGATCATTTCCAAAATCCCATTTGTTACTCGTCCCATTTCAGACATTTCCTGAAAATTTCATCTAAATCCGTCCATAACTTTTTCAGTTATGCTGCTAACTAACCAACCAACCAACCAACCAACCAACCAACCAACAAACAAACAAACAAACAAACCAACAAACCAACAAGCAAACAAACCCTGGCAAAAACATAACCTCCTTGGCAGAGGTAATAAATAAATAAGATTAAATAAATCAAAACAAGATGCAATGAAACACAATAAAAACCTCGATAAAAACAGTCTCTGGGAAAAAAACCAGGATAAGAACATAAAATTTAATTCAGATTCAGATTTATTAATTGTTATTCAATAAAAACATCCCAGATGCTTGTACAGAACGAAATTGCAAAATGCACAACACGAAATAAAACACAGAAAAATTTTTGGAAAAAGCCCAACTAAAACCGACCCATGGTTAACCGGTGGTGTCAGACTCTCCGTTGTGTTTTTTACAGATGAGACCTGCACGTATGACTTTGGAGGCAGCCTCTGTTTATTGTTTTTCGGCTCCTGACAAAAGTGGCAAAGACACAAAAACCTCCGGTCAGCGACCCCCGTAAAACATGCTCCTACACAAACCAAATGATACAGAAATGTGTTCCAGCACATCATAAGCACCTCATACAGTTGAATTTGCCAGTTCATTTAAAAATTAAATTAGCAGAAGCTAAACTAAAAATTTTCATGAACTGCACGACTGCTTACCTCTGCCATACACTGTAACAAATTACTGTAAAAAAAAAAAAAAAAAAAAAACTATACATTTTGTACATTTTGCTGTTGTTTGAAAATACAGTATAATGCTGTAAATAATGAGGTCTTTAAGTAGCAAATTTAAAACAGCAAGTTACTGCAAAATTTGACAGTATTCTACAGTATTTTCTTCAGTTCCTCCACTGCTGTCCGCTCAGAACTGATCTGAACGAAATCATCTGGCATCAAATCCCACCAGCTCATTTAGAAAAAGATTCAGTCCAACGAATGTTAACTATAGACTTGCTGCATCAAAGGTAAATGGTTCTTTTTCAAAATAGAACGAAAAAGTAAAAAGAGAAAAAAACTGAGGACAACCATTTTCACCCGGACTTAACCCCATACACCACAGGAACACAGGCCACCTGATGCTTCTACCAACACTGGCAGAACTCCATCCTGCTCCAGTTGTTCTTTTATCAGGTAATTGTGATTTTATCAACGTAACTGTACCATGCTGTGGCATTTTGGGTTCATTAAACATTAAATTGCCTCCATAAAAATAATGTAATGTACGATCTCTTGTTGAAGTTCAAAGAAAAAAGGAGACGGAATTCATGGCACATGTACTAAGCTATGCACTTTGAGCCAATGTTGAGCCAAATCACAGAACGTGATTGACAGTGAATTTAATAAAAGCTAAATGTTAAAAGGTCATCTTTTGTTTGAGCTTTTTTTGGCAATGTTCAGGGTTTTGTTTTTTAAAATGTAATTTGAAATGTTAAAATCCTAGCTTTTCGCTGTGTTATACTGTAAATATAACATTAAATATTTTTTACAGTAATATATTGTTTCTTGGAATACGGTAGTTACTGTAAAATGCAGCAACTGTGGCTAACAGTATTTTACTGTAAAAGGTACATGAAATACAGCCCAGTACTGTAATACTTTTTACAGTAAGAAACTGTAGTTGTAGATTACAGTAGAGATACTGTAGAATAACAGTAACATACTGGCAACTCTAGCTGCAGTATTTTACTGTTATTTAACAGTAAAATTTGTTACAGTGTTGAGATCTGGAACAAAAGGGAAGAGGTAAAGGCGCCAAAACTCTACTTATAGCTGGCAGTGTCACACTGTAAATGACTGTTTGGGGAACAGACTCAAATTAAAAGTTCCACATACTGACTCTGAGGCCCATAATGTCAGGCATTAACCAAAAGAAATGAAAATGAAATGAACAGATTTTTGTAATTATAATAAACAATACACAATATCATCTACATACCCACATTGCTGCGGAAGAATTGACCCTGTTACACATATACATGATAAAATATGAAAAAACTACACTAAAATAAATAAATAAGAAAATTAAAAATTAGAAGTCACAATAATAATAAATTGAGCAAAGAAATAGGACAGTTGGAACACCGACCCAACACTGACAGTTGGGACCAAAGACAGCCTGCGATAAAATTTGGGTTGATCATCTCACAGTGTGACCACTGCTGTGACCTCCGTCTGCAAACTGGCCAATAAAAATGCAGGATGAAGTGATGAACTAATCAGCGCAACACTTAAAATGACCGACCATAACAGTAAATGCTAACGTTAAATGCTAACAGATGCTAACAAGTACTTACTTCAAGCTCTCTGCAAAATTGACATCCCAAGTTGGCCTCTCTCTCCGAGCCACAGCGTCCATATCCTCCCCCTCCCCCACCCCCTCCCCCTTTTTTTTCTTCTTGTCCACACGTATAAATGCCCTAAGGGTGAGTGTTCCATTACGTCTTTGCATTTCTCTTTTTAACCCTATAACACCAAACATATTATATTTGATCCATGAGTTTTGAAGCCCTCTACATGATCAGTGTGATATTTTATTTCTTGAAAAACCTGATGTATACAATTAGATCCATGCAATACACAGATAATCCACCAGGGGGAGGAGTTCACTCACCAGAGGCCTTTCCAGTGACACTACAGGGCTGTCATTAATGAGGAAGGAGGAAGAACTGGGACCATTTAGAAAAGGAATTAACTATTTATTAGACATGTTTGTGTTAGATTATGTTTTTGTTTGTTCAAACATAATAATATTTGAGCACTGAGACCTGATGGATCAAATACAAAACAAAATTTAAACTCATACATGGAAATTGATATTTTAAAAATAACATTTTTGGTTGTTCAGAAGGACCAATAAAGGTTCCAGTTTCAAAGAACTGGAATTTACTGTCAGTGATTGAATGGTTCAGCCTTTACAGGGTTAATGGTTGGATTGCACACGCTGACCATGTTTTATTTTTGCTCATTCACGTCAATGTCATAGGCTGCGATTCAACTTGCGTTTTCATCATGCAATGTGCACACAGAAGACTTCATGTCATAGTGTGGCTCACTGTGAACTTATAAAATAGTTAAAATTGCAGAGTGTGTGGAAGCCTTTAGGGGTCAGCACCTCAAACTGAGCCTGATTTGAATACATTTTCAAGAACTTTGAAGTTCTGAATAGGGATGCACCGATCTAATATTAATATCGGGCATTGGCTCCGATATTCATTGTGTGTACTTGTACTCATACTCATAAAAGTAATCCAATACAACTGCACCGATTCCACTTACGGCCTTGTAACATTCCCAGTTCAGTGCAGCAGGTACGAGGAGGAGGAGTAATGTGTGTGAAGTGTGAAGAGTGTGGAGATTTAACCAAATAAATGAAGGCGATAAAAGTAACGCTGACTGCAAGTAACGTTACAGACACAGACAGATACAAACGCAGCGTTCTGTCCGTCCTCTGCGTACATTCCATCTGTTTTCCAGGTGATGGCGGATGAGTACCCAGACGGAGAATACCAGCGGAACCGTGGAGGTAGAGGATCTGTTCAAAGAGCCACTGTGTGAGTTAGAGAAAAACTACTGACACATTCAGGACAACTACCCAGGGCTGGGCCGGTTCCATCCGACTGATAATACTGTGGAGGTACAGAGCGGTGCGGACCGCCGCCAGCGGAAGTGAAAACCAAACTTATGGCTCATTTCTCTTTTCTCTACCTGCTGAAGCTAAGCTTTTAAACCTGACCAGAGAAAACGCTGCAATATTAGTATCACAGTAGTATTACCTCTGTTGTCTACAGGTTTCTTATTACTGACTTTCTTCTTCTCAAAAAACTTTCCAAAAAAGATGACTTCAATCAAAAAATAACTCGCTTCAATCAAAATTTAAAAAAAATAATAATAATTTCAATCAAAGAAAAAAAAGTGTTCAAGTGCAATTTTTTGTCTCAATATTTTTTTTTTCTTTTTGTATTCAAACACTTTTTTTCTTTGATTGAAAAGGCTTTTTTATTATTATTGAAGTGAAGTCTGTTTTGATTGAAAATATATTTTTTGTTTAAGCCAACTTTTCTACTGATTAAATAAAATATGAAACAAATCTACCGTATATCTTAAGTCAGTTTTCAGCTGCACTAAGACCTCATGTCACCAGTAGGAGACACCAAAGCACATGCACCATGACTGGAAAATACTGATTTAAAAAAAATAATAATAAATACACAGTATGTGTTTTCAGTCATTTGTTTTTTATATGTAAATTTCACTTGCACAGTTTTTCGATGACTTTATTGTTGTTGTCGGTGTCTTTTCCACTGATAGTACGGCCAATGCATTTAGACCAGGGGCCAAGGTAGATCACATGGCATTAAAAAAAAAACAGAAGTCAGCCTATGGGTAAGATAATGTTGTCATCACTACTCCTGCCAGGAATTGAACCCCAGACTCTCATATTGTGGTCAGTGGTGCTTTACCCACTGAGCTATCACCAGTGCAGGGCTCTCCAAACCATTTTCTTTCAGGTTCCACATTCAGCCTGATTTGATCTCTAGTGGGCCGGACCAGTAAAATAATAACATAACCTATAAATAATGACAACTGCAAATTTTTGTCTTTTTTTTTTTTTTGGTGCAAAAAAACCCCATAAAATTATGAAAATACTTACTTTTATAAACTATCCAAACACAAAAGATGTGAATAACCTGAAAAACCAGAAGTTTCTTAAGAAAAATCAGTGCAATTTTAACAATATTCTGCCTCAACTCATCATTTCTACATGTGCATTATAGATCAGATCTACAAAGGCACTAAACACTGAGGAACAGGCAGAAAATAGTTCAAATTGGGCTGAATTTTCTTTAGACATTTCAGGTTGTTCATATTTGTTCAGGTTATTCACATTTTATTGATAAAGGACAGTTTGTAAATGACATTATTTTCATAATTTAATATTTTTTGTGCTAAAACAAGGACAAAAATTTGAAATTTTCATTATTTAAAGGCATAATATAAGATTACTATTTTCACATCAAACTGAGAAGAAAATCTGCTGTCATTCTTTTTTGTCAGTTCTTCTGCTGTTATAATTTGGCTGCAGATCATATTGGTCTGTATGTGGAACCTGAACTAAAATGAGTTCCACAGCCTTGACTGTGGATTTTTTGCACTTTGTAAATTCATCCCAGGGACCGAATTGGAACCTTTGGGGGGACACATTGGGCCCACGGGACACATGTTTGAGACCCCTGCACTAGTGAAACACCAGTAGTATTACCTGCTGGGGTGTCCACTGATATATATTAGTATAGAGTGGACGTACATCATTTTGTCTTGGTAATTTTAAAAGTATCAAAAAAGTCAAAAAAGTGTGTTCAGCCCTGGTTTAGACGACGTTGTGTGTAAGAACACCTACAGGAGGAAACAGGAAGCCCAACTCCAGCAGAGAACTATAACGGGTACTACGAGTTTCAAAGTAAAGGTTGTAATTTATTTTTTGTTTCAGTTGGCATTGGTTTTGTTTTTGGTTGTTTCATGTTCTTAGTTGCATAACATCATCTAGAAAAAGAACAGAAGCTGTATTGCAGCTGATCTATCAACTCCAGTGGTAAGTTAATCAGATTTGGTCATCTTTCAAATTATCCAGTGTATTTCCTGTATTATGCCACGTTTCCACTATGTGGTACTAGCTCAGCTCGACTCGACTCAAATTGGCCTTTTTGTGTTTCCATTACGAAAAAGGTTGTGGAATCTGGTACCTGGTACTAGTTTTTTGGTATCACCTCCGCCGAGGTTCCAGGACTGGGGACCAGATACTAAAAGGTGACGTGTAAACACTGCAGACCGCTGATTGGTCAGACAGTTGTCTCTGTGACCCGCTGTTTTACAAAAAACAGATGCGGAAGTTGACAGTAAATACTGTGTGTCGGTAGGTTAATCCACATGATGACAGCCCACAAAACTACACCATTCAGTCAGGACATTCAGTCTTTGGTGGTCGACATAAAAATTCAGCATGAGTTTGATGAGACAACACGTAATGAACGAGTTTATCAGTGACTCTCTGAGCAGAAGACACAGAAGTAACATGCTGCATCACTATGACGACCAGGTACTGTAAAGTGGGTAGTATACTGTAACGGAAACAGCCTCAGGAATAATATCTGGTATCCGAGTCGAGTCGAGTCAAACCGAGCCGGTTTCACGTAGTGGAAATGCGGCATTCGTCACATTCATGCTGTAAATTCCATTTTCTTTGGTTAGGATTTGTACACATTTATATCTTAAACACCTGCTCTGTTGGATTGTCAGCTGTAGTCCTATAGTTCACTAGTTTGACTTGTTCAGCTGTTCAGATTGAACCCATATAACCACAAATTATGGAGTTTTTAAGGTAATGTTAGTACAAATGTTGTTCTCAGTGGATTTTATTTTAATTGTTTTGTTGAACCTGGTGGTGTTTGGTTCAGTTTGTCAGCTGAGGTGATCATTAGGAGGAGAGTTGCTGTAGATCTGAGCTCTGATAAATAAAAGTTCATTAAAGTTATTATTCATGACTTAGAGGAGGACAAACTTCCGTCACTTGGCATTTGTAGGATCTGACCCATCCTAGAAGAATTCTGTTGAGTTTGAGTTTGATAATGTTGAGTTTTTAATGAGTTTAGCGTCTGTGCTAATGCTAACATGCTAAGTTAGCCTGTATGCTATCCTGTGGGTAAATCCTTACTGTGTGTGTGCTAATGATAACATGCTAAGTTAGCCTGTATGCTATCCTGTGGTTAATGCCTTCTTGTGTGTGTGCTAATGCTAACATGCTAAGTTAGCCTGTATGCTATCCTGTGGTTATGCCTTATTGTGTGTGTGCTAACACTAATATGCTAAGTTAGCCTGTCTGCTATCCTGCGGTTAATGCCTTCTTGTGTGTGTGCTAATACTAACATGCTAAGTTAGCCTGTATGCTATCCTGTGGTTAATGCCATATTGTGTGTGCTAATGCTAACATGCTAAGTTAGCCCGTATGCTATCCTGTGGTTAATGCCTTATTGTGTGTGTTATCAGAGCAGAGCTTGGCAGACACACAGTATTCACAGATAAACACTGTTTTCTGATTGGACCACAGTCCTCCAATAGGAAAACTGACAATGGTCACTTGTCTATCTCCATACCAGTCCAGTCCAATTACAGAATGAATAACTGCTAAAGTTAACACCACTCATGGAAGTAGCCTACCCAAGCTAACACAATCCTTTCTCCCCAAAATGTCTGTTTTCACAGTAATAAAGTCAGTTCTTTCAGTGGTCAACCCCACTAAGTAGAACACACACAACAGTACACACAGTAGTGACACAACAGGTGGGTGTGTTTTATTTTATATTTACCATGTTCACTGCAGTTTGTCCCATTAAATAACATGACAGTGCTTAGTTTGTTCGGAACTATTCATCCTTATATGAACCATGTGATGACCTGAGTGTTACCAAAGCGTGCGGTAACTCTCTTTATAGGGCTCTGGTCCAACCTGGACAGAGTCAGCTGATTTCTTGTCTTGGCTGACATGAAGAAAAGTATGAGTTGACCTGTGCTCTAGCGCCACCATCAGGCCAAACTGATAAAGTAGAACTAATGTATCTTAAAAATCTTTCACCCAAATCTTCTGTAATTTCAGGTGCGCGTTTATGGCTCTCACAGAATGAACCAAACTGATTGACATTGGTTGCCCCCCCCCCCCCCCCCTTTTCCTCTCATAAACATATTTATTTTCTTATTTTTATCTCTTTTTTTGTAACATATTTGTGGTTAGTCACTAAAGTCTTACTCACTCCTCTTTTGTTTTCCGCTGCCATGTTGAAGACAGAAAGTCATTATTCCAGCTCTTCATAAAACTGTCAATTGAAAATACTGCGGTTGAGATGATAATTTCAGAGGGGTGGGGGGTGGGGGGGGGGCATGAGTAATTGTACGGACTTGGATGAGATCATCTCCAAACCTACATGAACTTCCTCATTTTAGCAGAAGTTCATTAGTCCAGTTGTGTCCCACATGTCCACACCAGCAGAAGGATCACAGTTCAGGTGGGACAGCGGAGGTCTGCGCTCTCCGAGTGCTTTTCTAGTTATTTTTATTATTAACTTTAAAGGTCCCGTATTTTGCAAATCTGACTTTGTGACAGTTTTCTTATAGTAGTGTGTGTTGCAGTAGCCACATTATGAGGTTAGAATTTGAAAACTGTCTGTTTCCTCCCTGCCTTGCTACACCACAGTTTGTGAAAATGCCTGCTCAAACGGCCGAGTTTGAGTTGGCTCCGTTTATGACGACATAAGCGGATTTAACTCCTCCCCCTGACTGTGCCCCCACCCTGGCAAAGCGAGCCCCGCCCTGGCAAAGTACCTCTTGGACAACAAACATGGCGAAGGCGAGACACGCAAGTTGTGGTGTTGTTGGCTGCACGCACCAACACGATAGTTTATTTTTGCTCCCCACTTCCGAGCCTCTCTGTAAAAAGTGTCTGGATTCTATCTGTGATGGTCATGGACCAAACAACATTCCCAAACGCTTGTATGTGTGTCCCCGGCATTTCACGGACAAGTGTTTTTTAACATGGGCCCATACAGCTCCGGCTTAGCACAAAGACTCCGAATCCAGAAGGACGCAGTACCAACGCTTCGTGACCCAAGTACAAGTGTGGGAGATGTAAGTTCTTATCATTTTTTTGTATCTTTACTGCATAACCCTACATTACGGATAAGCTGGTGGGTGTTGATGTGTACGTCTAACGTTAGCATGGCAGCTAACATAGCTCGGTTACTGCTGCTAACGTTTGCGTCCCCGTTAACATGCAAGAGCTGATAATATCAAGAGACATTCAACAGAACTACTTTGAACACAGGCCTTTTGTGGTTGGCATCAGTATAGTTAGCATCAAGCTTGTTAGTAGCTGCCTGCATTAGTGGCGGCAGGCGTCTTTCCGTGTCAGGTCCACGAACCCGACACAACACCGCCGTTTTCCGTCGGGGCTCAATCACGCCTCAAGGCAAAGAAAGCCAGTGTTTGGAAAGACGTTCTGTCTGAGACATGTGTATTGTAGACGAGAGAGCCATGGCTTCACAGTCAACATTAGCGCGTAGTACCGCTAGCGGAAGCCGCGTCCTCTCCCAGAGAGGGGAGGGGGAGTGGGCGTGGACAGATGCGTTCATTTGCGTACCCGGAAGCAGGCCCAGAAACGGCCTGTTCTTAGGAGGGCTGGTGAGAGAGACTTTTTCGACCGCTGAAACTCCGAAAAAAGGATGATTTTGGGGCGAACAAACTTAAATACTATGTTTTTGGGCTTCTGAGACCTATATGACGTGACTGAAAAATAGCATAATACGGGACCTTTAAAATGTCTTCTTCAGTTTGTGCATTTAAAAGGATGTATAAATCCACTATAATATCAAAATATAGAACATTATCTGAATAAGTGAAAATGTAGTTCTAACACAGAAGTATGCATAAAATATTATTGAAGTTAATTTGTTATGATAAGAAGATACTAACACATTTATTGATTATTATATTTGTAGTAAATATTTAAAGGACATATAAATATTATAGTCAATATTAAAAACAGTTGATTATGTAAATCTGTTTGTGTGTGAGGTGACTAAAAAAGTGTACGTGAATGGTTTGAATAGAGGATTTGTTACAGTAAAAATATACAGAGGAAAATGTGTGTTAACAAAGAAAAGGAAGTGGATCTAGTTTGATTATTAGTTTGTAAAAAGGGGGTGGAGTCAATAAGTTATACTTCTGCCCACTCCTTTTCCAGCGCAGAAAAATTAAAAAAAAAAATTTTGACCATGTATGATTCTTTGTTATCTGATGATTCTATGAGCTCCAAATAAAACTACTACTACTACTTTTATTATTATTATTATCATTATTATTATTATTATTAATATTATTATTATTATAAGTGAGCTCATCCTAGTCTCCCGTCCCCTGCACACTCACAACACCCGGAAAAAAAAAACACATATTGGGACAGAAGCGTAAACTTAAATGTACTAGCCTGAGTGTTGTTGACAGAGTTCTGCAGATTTGGAATGAGCTCGATGGGTTCATTAATTTATCACAATCCCTTTCTATATTCAAAAAAGTGTTAAAAATAAACTTCTGTCCTTCTATGTACAATAGAATCTGTCAGAATCATTTTTTTTTTAAATGCTGCTGTTTGAGTGTGTGTGTGTGTGTGTGTGTGTGTGTGTGTGTGTGTGTGTGTGTGTGTGTGTGTGTGTGTGTGGGTGGGTGGGTGGGTGTGTGTGTGTGTCTATGACTACACATAGGTGGGTGGTGATGAATATGCAGGTATGTCAGTATAGAATAGAATAGAAAAGAATAGAATGTCTTTACTGTCATTGCACAGGTATAATGACATTTTAAAAAGTGCAGGTGCCATAAAAAAAAAGTATAAATAATGTACATAAAAGAGTATAAAATCTAAAATATAAAAGAAAAACCCTGATGGCATAAATATCTGAAGTATAAAAAAAAAGCATAAAAAAGAGTGTTACTAGAAGGATAAAAGACACATAAAACATCATCATATACTGTGGACAACATTCAGCATTCCATATAATTAATTAATGTCCAGCAGTGTTCAGTGTAATTATGGCTCTGGGATCAAAACTGTGTCTGCTATGTCAGTGGGGGGGGCGGCGTTGAGAGGGAATGGGGGTGAGGATATTGTTGCTTGCTTGGGTCCCCCGTCTATAAGCATTCCCTTTCATGTCCATTTGATATAAACTGCCCACATACAGTATATACACTGTAAAAACAAAAAAATCTGTAATTTAACAGAATTTTCACTGTTTATTTTACAGATTTTTCCTGTATTTTTAAGATACAGGAAAATATCAATGAAATGACAAAAATAGACTGTGCTTTTACATGTCAAATGTAAAATAACATGAATAAACTGTAATTGTGAATAACCATAAAATTTCCATTTTTTAAAAGAAATTTTTCTTTTTTCACAGAAAAATACAGTTAAAATACATTTGCAAATGTATCATGATTTCACAAATATTTCTTTTCTATTTATGAGATTAAACTGTTAATTGAAAGTTTAATACTGAAAAAAAAAAAGAAAACAAGAGAAAATTACTGACAATTAGCCATTAAAGAAGTATTTGTTCTGTAAGTTTAACAAGACTTGTTTGTTAATTGGCAAATATCTTGTGTAATTACGGGAGGTTTCACAACGAAAATGTTGAATAAGTGTATTTTTGTAAATGTAAGACATGTATAAACACTGATAAACTGTCCAAATACAGTTTTAATCAGTGAATTGTTCAACTTAGTCTCATTGAAAATTATTTACATATATATTTATAGGTAATTTAATTGTTTTAATACATGTAAATATTTTTTATTAAACATTAAAAGGTCAAAAATATATGCAAAATATCATGTAAAGTTAGGGCAAAAAACTGTATTTTAATTATGGAAAATTACCGTATTTTTATGAGATGGTTATTTTCTGTTATTTTGCAATATTTTTTCAGCACCCCTGCTGCCGTAATATTACTGTTTTTTTTTCCTTTTTTTTTTTTTTTTTTTTTTTTTTTACAGTGTATATATATTTCTTTCTCTGTGCTTGAATAAAAAATCTGTCAATGTGAGAAGTGGCCCTGGTTCTCTGTTTTCTGTAAATACAATAGATACCGGTTTTTCTGGCCTGGTCTTCAGTGGTTCAAAGCAGACAACAGGGTTGGACCTGCTCAAGCACACCCTACCTGCCTTTGTGCAGGTTTATGGTTTATTAGCGGAGGCACATACATCAGCAGGTCTGTGGAATACTGAGGCTGCGTCTGCACTGGGCTGCCAAAAAAACCCAAGAGCTCAGGACAAAGGCCACATCTGCACAGGGACCTGGACTATCAGTCATGGCTGTAAAAACCTCCTGTGTTTTACCGGTGCTTTGTTTGGTCGTAGTTGGAAGTGTTCTTTATCTGTCATGCTTGGAAATGTCGGACAGTATCAGGTAAGTTTTACTGGAATATACAGAAGCGGAAAAAATGATTAGACCATCAAAAGTTTAAAAAAAAAAACAACATATTTGCACTACAATAATTTATATGTATACATAAACATATATTTTTACAGACTGTATTCCTGTACATATCCACTCATTGTTTAAATACTTTAATTTGCACTTTCTGTACATATTACAATGTAAAACCCACTGTAAATAATATAAACATAAACATATATTTTTAATAGACCAGATCCACACATCCACTCACTGTATAAAACTCAAATTTGCACTCTGTACATATTCCATTGTAAATCCACAGTAAATCTCAACCCACTGTTGTCTCTGTCTCCAGTAGACTGTTTGTCTATATTGTGTCTCGGTCCACATGTTGTTCTGGGTTCATGTCAGAACTGTATGTCCTGAGGAATGTAAAAACTGAAGCCAAATTCCTTGTATGTGTTCACGTACTTGGCCAATAAAGCTGATTCTGATTCTGATTGTGATCAGAAACACTGCTTCTGTAATCCAGTCCTAACTCCTGTGTGTCATGTGACTAAAACAGACAGAACACAAAACATGGAATGTCTAAAAGCACTGTTTTTATCAGTACAGTGACATAGATACTGATGGAAGAACTGAAGTGGTTTTGGTTTTAACAAGAAAACCTGTTAAATGGATAGATATCAGCTGTTAAATTGAACTATTATTGTTAGAACCGGTGACACAAGGTCTGGACCCAAATGCACAACCCACAGACAAAAATACAGTTAAAGAGTGTTTATTTAACACGGACAGGAATAACAGTTCACAAAAAGGGTTCTTGAATGAATCCTCGCAGGTATGTTTGTGTGGATTCGTCACGGCGTCCGAATTCAAAAAGGGGAGCTCACTGCCCGGGTCGGGAGCACACGAGGGGAACCCGACGTGAATCCGGGCAAAAAGGTCGAACACCAGAGTGGCAGGTCAGGCAGAGGTACCGATGGGGGGTCTCAGGAACGAACAGGCAGGCAGACAAACAGGATCAGAGAAACGCTGGTAGGTAGACACACCACGAGGGAGGAATACGAACTGGCACAGGACAGGGGAAAACACAGGGCTTATATACACAGAAGGGAGGGAAGACAATGAGACACAGGTGGAACAAATCAGGGCGGAGACAGGTAATCAACACAGGTGAAACAATCAGGGAAGGGAAGTAAAGACACCAGACATGACACAAGAGGAGGACTTAACAAAATAAAACAGGAAATGACACACAAGACAGACAAAACATACAAGAGTCCAGGTACTGATATGACAATTCTGAGCTGTTTTTGTTGGTATTATTATATTTTAGGGCTGCTCGATTATAGGAAAAAAAAAAAATCACGATTATTTTAGCAATAATTGAAATCACGATTATTAAAAACGATTATTTGTTAACCTTAAAGTTGTTTATTTTTTTCTAGCAAAACAATGTAAAATATACTCTTTAAACATAAATAAAGCTTTTAACCACTAAAACAAAGTATGTTCACTTTTGTACGAAACAAAAAAATCTTTGAATGCAATAAGTGTACTGTAAATTCAAGTATGTTTCCTTTTGTAAATAAATAGTGCGCTGTAATTAAACTGCTATAGACCTGCCATAGAACTGGAGCAATAAAAAATAAAAAAAAAAACAACTCACGTAAAGTGCAAATTATAAATTCCAGTATGTTCAATGTAGTATGAAACAGTAAATTTAGTGGCGTGCCGTGAGGTTTCAGTTCAGGCCTTCTGTATACATCAGCCATCTAGAATACGCACGCTAGGGTTATATGGGTTAGGGTTAGGTTAGGTTAATACGGGAGTTGCAGCGTAAAGAGATTCGGAGACTGAAGATTGCATTGCGGACGAAGTTGTTTTTATGTGTTTTAGTTTTTCATAAGATTATGATAAAGGTGGCGGTGGTTAAACTTTAAATGGTTAAAAAGGTTTGTTGTGTTAGCGGTCGGTGCGGACACAACTACGAAACACTTTGTGCACGTGCTGTGTTTTTGCTCTTCGTCTTCTTCATCAAACCCAAAGTGATTCCATACAATTGAATTTGACTTGCCTTTTTTGTTTACCAAGCACTTCTGCTGTGATTCTCTTGCCGTTTTTCCAGGTCGCCAGGTACAACTGTCCTCTTGGGGTGGACCTGCCGGCTAGCTGGCAGCAGTAGCTTAGAGGGGGGCGGGGCAGAGCAGCTCATGGGAGCTTGCGTGCGCGTGAATTAAACAACTCAAAATTAATAATCGTTTTTTCTCGATTACATAATTTTTGTAATCGTTGCGTGTAATAATCGAAATCGTAATCGAATTTCGATTAATTGCACAGCCCTATTATATTTGTCCAAACAAATGAACCTTAAATTGGATTAGGCATTACAATGAACAACAAGCTGAAGAAAACAAGGGGTGGGCGAAGAATGTTTTCCGCGACTGTACACTGAATGTGCATGTTTTATTATATAAGACTTATCAGAATAAATTAAACATGTGCACTGTATCAGAAACTTAAATGTGCAGGTTATTAAATGGGTTTATAAAATATATTGGATCACCACCTAAAGCCCATGCTGCATATTTCATATAACTTTGCTTATACTTTTTGGGTATTAATTAATATTTGTACTAGAAACACTAAATAGTAATTAAATTAGTCATTTGATCCGTCATGTTAACTTGAAAAAAAAAATCAGAATCAAAAAATGATTCTGTCTTATTTTAAATGTGATGAGATATTTTGACTAGAAATGAAAAAAATACACTTGGTCAGATTTAGATTTTTGAAAGTGTTCCGTGTTAAATCAGACGTGTTATCCTTTTAGATTTGAATTTATCGGTTGATTGATTTGTATTACATCCAGTGGTGTAGTGGTTCCTGGAGAAGTGGGTATTCTTTCAATTTTTGCCCTTGTCATGAAAAACTCTGTTTTAGAAACACTGACAAATAAGACTAGTCTAGTTTACCCAAAAATCCATCAGTAGTACTTGTTCACTATTATAAAATTAACATGACTGGATCAGGAGCAGTTTGTAGGTTTTACTGGACACACAAGTATACTGTATGAATGGAAATGGATTCAAAAGGAGGAAAACAGAGGAGAAAGTTAGCCTTTCATACCATTAGCCTTTCATATTTTAGCTTTTCATAACGTTAGCCTTTCATACATTAGCCTTTCATAATGTTAGCCTTCATAATGTTAGCCTTTCATAGCATTAGCCTTTGATAATGTTAGCCTTTCATAACATTAGCTTTTCATAATGTTAGCCTTTCATAACATTAGCCATTCATAACGTTAGCCTTTCATAACATTTGCCTTTCATACTGTTAGCCTTTCATGAAGTTAGCATTTCATACCATTAGCCTTTCATAATGTTAGCCTTTCATAACATTAGCCTTTCATAATGTTAGCCTTTCATAACATTAGCCAGTCATAACGTTAGCCTTTCATAACTTTAGCCTTTCATAGCATTAGTCTTTCATAATGTTAGCCTTTCATAATATTAGCCTTTCATAACATTAGCCTTTCATACCATTAGCCTTTCATGCCATTAGCTTTTCATACCATTAGCCTTTCGTAAGATTAGCCTTTCATACCGTTAGCCTATCAACATTAGCCTTTCATAACGTTAGCCATTCATAACATTAGCCTTTCATAACGTTAGCCTTTCATACTGTTAGCCTCTCATAACGTTAGCCTACTCACACAGTTGAACTATCGCTGACACCATCTCTTCTCCTCTAAATGTGCAGTCATGTGACCAGTAGTTTAAAACAGTGACTCATTCTGAAACCACCTTAAAACTGACCTCAGAATTACGTCTACTCCGTACCCTGCCGTATACCCTGGACTACACCACTGACTACACCCATTCACTCTTAGGTCAAGTTGTTGTGCTGTGTGTTCGACTCACTCTGGTGTTTTACATTTGCTCACGTTCACTCTTCAGGTGGACGGCTGTGGTTCGAATCAGTGACATTGGTGACACCCCAGGACCAGGACTCAGGACTACAGCGTCCGTCCCAGAGACGCCCATTCCTATCCTGTACAGAGACAACTACACCAAACTTCCACAGTGGGATTTTGAGGATGTTTATAACAAGGTCAACTCACCCAGAAAGACAGTAAGAACAACACAAACAACACAAACAACACAAAAGCTGCTCCTCTTCTTTTTATGAGCCCTTTTGGGAGTGTCTGCATATCAACAGGTGCTGAATGTTCAAACCCGTCATCATAACAGGCTCAGATGGTTTGGTTCATGGTCTGATCCTGTTGACTTCACATCATTTAGAACAGTGATATGCGATCAGCGGAGGGCAAAAAACAAAAGATCAAATAAAATAAATGTTGGTATTTGTCCACTAATCTGTTCTATAAACTGATTCTCCATGTGATTCTGACAATTTTTTTTTTTAATTTTAATTTTTCTTTCAAAATTGTGGAATTTCTGCATTTCCTGTTCAAATACAGGATCAGAATCAGAATCAGCTTTATTGGCCAAGTATGTGAACACACACAAGGAATTTGGCTTCGGTTTTTACATTACTCACGACATACAGTTCCAACATGAACCCAGAACAACATTTTTATAAACCCATTTAATAACCTGCACATGTAAGTTTCTGATATAGTGCACATGTTTAATTTATTCTTATAAGTCTTATATAATAAAACATGCACATACAGCATATAGTCGCGGAAAAAATTCTTCGCCCACCCCTTGTTTTCTTCAGTTTCTTGTTCATTGTAATGCCTAGTCCAATTTAAGGTTCATTTGTTTGGACAAATATAATAATATCAGCAAAAACAGCTCATAGTAGTTTAATTTCAGAGCTGATATCTATCCATTTAACAGGTTTTCTTGTTAAAACCAAAACCACTTCAGGTCTTCCATCAGTATCTATGTCACTGTACTGATAAAAACAGTGCTTTTAGACATTCCATGTTTTCTGTTCTGTCTGTTTTAGTCACATGACACACAGGAGTTAGGACTGGATTACAGAAGCAGTGTTTCTGATCACAATCAGAATCAGAATCAGCTTTATTTGCCAAGTACGTGAACACATACAAGGAATTTGGCTTCAGTTTTTACATTCCTCAGGACATACAGTTCTGACATGAACCCAGAACAACATGTGGACCGAGACACAATATAGACAAACAGTCCACTGGAGACAGAGACAACAGTGGGTTGAGATTTACAGTGGATTTACAATGGAATATGTACAGAGTGCAAATTGGAGTTTTATGCAGTGAGTGGATGTGTGGATCTGGTCTATTAAAAATATATGTTTATGTTTATATTATTTACAGTGGGTTTTACATTGTAATATGTACAGAAAGTGCAAATTAAAGTATTTATACAGTGAGTGGATATGTACAGGAATACACTCTGTAAAAATATATGTTTATGTTTATATATATATATATATATATATATATATAAATTATTGTAGTGCAAATACAGTTGGAATAGAGTCGTGCATTGTGGTAGCAGCAAGCTGAGCCTCACCTTGGCTCAAATAATTCCTCACAAACTGTGCTGGCATCCCATGTATTTAGGGTGTGTTCTCTCTCTCTCTCTCTCTCTCTCTGTTTTGCCAATAACTTGTGTAACTTGTTTAATGTTTAATATTTAAAAGGATCCCCATTAGCTGCCACCAAAGTGACACGCTATTGTTCCTGGGGTCCGACACCGAACAGAACAATACATGATATACATGACAATCACAATTCACTTTATTAACAGTGCACATCTAAAAATAATAACCATTATAAACATCAGTAAAAACATAAAACATCATCAGAAAAATATGGGATTAGTTATTCCATTCCTGAGTTGCATCCATCAAAGACAATAACCTCCACATCGTCCATACCAAGGTTATTATCGTTAACGAAAACTGATGAAATGACGAAAACTAGTATTGAAAAAACATTTTCGTTAACTGAAATAAATAAAAACTATAATTAAAAGAAAAAAAATGATAACTGAAACTATTTTGTGCTTACAAAACTAACTAAAATGGATAAAAATTATGGATAAAATTCCCTTTGTTTTCGTCTTTGTTAACATCAGATTGATATGAAATTGATTTATTTCGCTCTAGCGATTTTAGCTAGCGGCACCATACGACACTTCATGGTCCGTCACTTGTGGTTTCCAGTCATCTTCTGGTCCCCACTCTACCTGGAAACATGGAGACTAAAGTTGGGAGAAAGCAGCAGAGTCCTGTCTGGGATTTATTTGAATACGACGGAGAAGAAGAGAAAAGATATAAAAAAAACTAAAATTAAACTAAAACTAAGCATTTAGAAAAAAAATTTAAACTAATAAAAACTAGCAAACCTACTCTAAAAACTAATTCAAACTAACTGAATTAGAAAAAAAAATGTCCAAACTAAATAAAACTAAACTATAATGAAAAATCCAAAACTATTAGAACCTTGGTCCATACAGGACCCTCTCAGATGTTTAAACAGTACCTTCTCAGCTGATACTTAAAAGATGATGTACCATTTATTTTACGTATGTTCAGAGGACAATTATTCCAATGTTGGATGTCACCATAAATAACTGTCCTCTTTAAATCATTTGATCTTGGATGTGGTAAGTTCGGTGTAGTAAATCAATCATAAAACCACATAATAAAGGCTGCTGGGTGGTTCAGCCTGTACTCCTCCCTCATGACTGAGCACACAGGTTCTAATACTGCACCAGCTGCCATGTTATTCTGTGGTTACGGTTAACAGAACAACTGAGGTGATTAGTTTATTCCTTCTGGCCTTAATCTCAAAATGGAAGATTACATATCCAACATAATTTGATTGAAAATTAATTTTTGACCTTAAATGAAATATGTGTCGTACGTGTAAAGGAGACTGATCTCATGAAATTGCATTGTATGTCACGTCAGTTTTTGTTTTATTTTTATTTAACTTTTATTTACCCAGGCAAGCAATTAAGAACAGATTCTTATTTACAAATGCAGCCTGATCAAAGAGCAATGGTTCCTTCAGGGGTGGGGGGTGGGGGGGCTAAAAGTAAAAACAAGGTTAAACTAGACAATTTCCACACGCGGAAATCGTGAGAGGGGCTCGGGGGTCGGGGGGGGGGGCACGCCGTCGGTTCCATTCCGAGGTTGTTCACGACAACAGGTCCCGCTCGCGATCGCAAGGTCGCGTCCACGTCCAGGCCCAAGCGGCGCACAGCCGAGGCAAATTTCCGGGACCGCTAGATGGCGCTATGAATCGGATTCAATATCGCTGTGTCGTTTTGTTCGAGGCAGGAACAACATCAACCAGGTCAAGTTTTGTGCTGATCGGACAAAAAATGACCGAGTTACCGTGCAGGACCACTAGGTGGCAGTGCTCAGCCAGATTCAGTATTATTTCATTCAGGGAAGTACTAACATACACCAGGTCAAGTCTGGTGAGATCGGACCAAAAATGACCGAGTTACCATGCAGGACCACTAGGTGGCAGTATGAGCCTGATTTAGTATCATTTCATTCAGTCAGTATTTACAGCTGCCCCCCCTTCTTAAATTCTACCTCTACCCCTGCACCAATGTAATGTGACTCCAATGACCCTTAATGACCTGTCGTTGCCACGGTGACGTTCAGGCTGTTAGGGGGAGTGTGCTTAGAGTGTGCTCAGACTGCAGAGAGAAAGGCAGAAAGAGCTGTGGAATAGGTCCGAAACATCTGCTAATTACGGAAAAACCGTCAAAGATAGGTGAAAACTAAAATGATCATGACTGGCACGAAGAGCTGTGGAACACACAGATGTGTTTTTCTTCCTTGTACTGTGAGAAATGTCAGAGTTACAGCAGTGGAAAAACAGTCAACTTATCAGGAAAACCACAATCTGTTTGTATTGATTTGAATAGGGGAAGAGGACGGGGAAGCCTTCATTCTACTGCCTGCCATTTCACTGTAGAAAGAGCTAGGTCTTCAAACTTAGGTTCATATGAAGCCCAGGAACTGTGACTACATTTCTGGAAAGAATCATTTGCCTCCTATGTATCGTTTGGCCAGGAGGACGAGTTATCCACCAAATTTTGAGGTGATTTTCAGCCGTTCTCACACTCTAATGAGATTGGTATGCCAGGAATGCGCACTCTGTTTTGGTGTTTTCTGACAAATCTGACCCTTTTCTAAGACCCATCTATCAAAAACCGTAAACCTCATCCTCAAACAACGTACATTTCTGTGGAGACGACAAAAATGCCTGCGTTTTAAAGTTTAAATGAAGTCTGTAGGTCAAAGTATGGTGAAGCAGTAGCAGTCAGAAACAAGTGGATTTTTGTGGCTGATTTTGTCCTCTCCCCATTCATTTCTATGGGACTTTTTATGCATGTTTTTTGCCCATAACTCTGTGAAAAATTAATGAATCTCTACCTTGAGTAATAGCCCACGATTCCCGATGAAACCGCACATTTTGATATATTAATTGCAGGGCTACTCCCAGCGGATTAGGCTGAATTAATCGGTGAAATCTTGTCCGGAAGATGAAGAATAATATGTGAAAGAGGCGCGAGGTGCGAGCAACAACAATAGGTGCTCGGGCCCCTAGGCCCCGAGCCCCTAACTAGAAAAGCACTCGGAGAGCGCAGACCTCCACCAAGGCAGAGTGGCCCCCTCCCCATCACCACCAAAATGTAATCATTTGTTCCTTGTGCCAGTATCAACATTTCCCAAAATTTTCATCCAAATCCATCCATAACTTTTTGAGTTATCTTGCACACGGACAGACAGACAGACAGACCAACGCCGGCAAAAACATAACCTCCTTGGTGGAGGTAAAAATTACAGAAACAAACAGTTAATAAATAAGTCCATTACAACAATAACAGTGTGACGTGAGAGACAAATACTCAACAGGTGCAACAGTCAACTAACATTAGTTGCAGGTTTTGCTTAAAAAGAGTGACAGATGTGAGGACAGTGAGTTTGAGGGTGTATTGTAGTGTGTTCCAGTCGTTAGCTGCAGAAAATTGGAAGGTGCTGCAACCAAAGACGGGGGGGGGGGGGGGACGGTGAGTTTGATGAGATTACTGGACCTAAGATTGAACGCAGAATGGGAGAGGTGCAGAAGGGAGGAGACGTAAAGAGGAGTTTCTCTGAGTATAGTTTTGTAAATGAGCTGGAGCCGTCTGATGTGGAAGGAGGTCCAGTCTATCAGGGTATACACAGTGGTGTAGTGGTCCCTGGAGAAGTAGGTACACTCAGTTTTTGCCCCCTTTGTTGTTTTTTTTTAAGTAGTCCAGAAAAATTGCCCTGTTTTAGAAACAGTGACATGTCAGACTACTCTATTTATTTTACCCAAAAATCCATCAGTGGTATTTGTTCACTATCTTAAAATGATCATGACTTGATCAGGAGCAGTTTGTAGGTTTTACTGGACACACAAGTATACTGTATGAATAGAAATGGATTCAACATGAGGAAAACATAGGATAATGTTAGCCTTTCATAACGTTAGCCTTTCATACCGATAGCCTTTCAAAACATTAGCCTTTCATAACATTAGCCTACTCACACAGTTTAACTATTGGTGACATCATCTCTTCTTCTCTAAATGTGCAGTCATATGTCCAGTAGTTTAAAACACTGACTCATTTTGAAACCACCTTAAAACTGACATCAGAATTATGGATTCCATCAAAGGCGGTTCTCTTGTTATGTGTCACTCATTTGAAAGATGTTTATTCTGCCTTTCTTGTTCACATTTCCAATAATAGCGCATCTTTCAATGAGAGGTGCAGTGACCTGTCAATCAACTGGGGTGGCGCTGGCACCTGAGGAGGTGTCCAGTCAGGTTCCAGAGGTGGACAGCGCTAAGCAGAGCCCTGGTTCTGGTGTTAAGTTAGCAATATTTTCCTGGGCATGACCCGCCCTACTCTGCCTCTGATTGGCTCATCAGTCCTCATGCCTAAAGTTAACCAATCTAATCAGTGAAGGTACTGAGTAGTAGCCAATCAGAGGCAGAGTAGGGTGGGTCATAGCTTCACCATCCGAGGGGAAAACATGGGTAATTTGGTTCAGATATTTACTGAATCAGGGGGATTTAGAAGAAGGTATACGACTGAAAAATAAGTAGGTATAGTCTGTATACCGCCGTATACCCTGGACTACAGCACTGATTATGCAGGTCACATGGTGAGGTGTGAATGGAGCACCTGTGGCCAAACAGATGGAAGAATGGTTGAGAGTGTCAAGTCTGCTGAGAGTGGACTGAGAGGCCATCCTATAGATGGTGTCACCAGAGTCAAATATGGGCAGGATGGTCATTTTAACAAGTGTGTGTTCGGCTGAACGGGTGAAGGAGGTCTTATTCCTTATGGCATTTGGCGTGCTATACGTACGTATTTTTGTCCTTAAGCCGTAGACACACCAATCCGATTTTCTGGGGTCGGTTGTCATCGGTCAGTCTGGTGAGGTCAGTGACATGAGTCTGGTTTGATGTGTTGCATCCGATTGGCTGTCATTAATTCCGTCTCCAGTCTTTTCGGCCGATTCAACATGTGTAATCGTCCACTCCCCGTCGTTCAGTCGGACCATATCTGATTGGTGGAGGGATAGTCCTGGACCAGTGAATCAGTGAAGGAGAAGTTTCCATGTGAATCCAGCTCTGCCAAGGTACTGCACACTATTATTGTCTTCTATAATAGTCTATTCACTGCTCAGACCGGATCTGAATGAGTGACAGTCAGTGTTGACTATGGACTTCATTCATTCCATCAAGTCAACACTGTTAGCATCATTAGCGTAGTGCGATTTCTCCTCAGTTTTCACCTGCCACATCTTTCCTCTTCCACCAGTAGAAGCCTGAGAGCTGAAAACACCAGGATCTTCTCATTACAAACCATCTGTTCAACAAGTACAACAGCTCTGACCCTCCTGGACTACTGAACACTGACAAAAACACCGACCCTTCTGGACTACTGAACACTGACAACAACACTGACCCTCCTGGACTACTGAACACTGACAACAACACTGACCCTCCTGGACTACTGAACACTGACAACAACACTGACCCTCCTGGACTACTGAACACTGACAACAACACTGACCCTCCTGGACTACTGAACACTGACAACAACACTGACCCTCCTGGACTACTGAACACTGACAAAAACACCGACCCTTCTGGACTACTGAACACTGACAACAACACCGACCCTTCTGGACTACTGAACACTGACAACAACACCGACCCTTCTGGACTACTGAACACTGACAACACCACCGACCCTTCTGGACTACTGAACACTGACAACAACACTGACCCTCCTGGACTACTGAACACTGACAACAACACTGACCCTCCTGGACTACTGAACACTGACAACAACACTGACCCTCCTGGACTACTGAACACTGACAAAAACACCGACCCTTCTGGACTACTGAACACTGACAACAACACCGACCCTTCTGGACTACTGAACACTGACAACACCGACCCTTCTGAACTACTGAACACTGACAACAATGACTGACGACAGCAAGCTCTGGGTTTACAGAGATGTTCCTTCATTTTCCCGTTTTATGTCTCACGCAACCGCAGAACATACGCTGAAGTCAGTAGTGGATTTGGTGTATTCTTCAAACTTTTTTGACCGTGTTTTGACCGGGAGACAACTGATCAGTCAGGCTACCTTTTCTGGCAACAATCGGCAGTCGGGTTGGTGTGTCTTCATCTTTACGCATGTTATTCAGCGCCATTTGATCACATGTTTGTTTACATCAAGATCTCCAGTTCACACAACCCTAACCCCTAACTCTCAGTGCACAGTATTTGATGCGGCGTGAACATACACGCATAAAGCTTATAATTCATACAGATAACATGCCAATTAACATCAACTAAAAGTGACGTGCATATTTATGCTATTTCATGATATCGCGTTGATGTAAAGAATGTGTAACAGGTTGAGTACAAAGGCTGAACCCAAAAGCAAGACCACGAAACAGACGTAAAGTCGAGTGTGTTTATTAAACACTTTAACAATGGCAAAAACACAACACAGAATAATTAATAACTCTGTGATGCCACTGAGTCCGGGGGTTGACGTCTGGGCCATGAGTGGAACCAGCTGGCGACCAGTGTGGCCAAACCAGGAAAACCCCAACGGAACCCCAACTAGGGACAAACAAAGGGAGGTCAAAAAACAGGCCAGGTCATACACGGTGAAGCAGATAATAAGGCAACGGTACATGGGGGACAGGCAAAAACTCACGGTCGGTAATCCAGGCGTATGGTCGAAGTACAGGTAATCAGTGGAGGCTGAGGTATCAAAAGGGAGTAGGCAGAATCAGAGTCGGGTACACGAACCAGGTCATAGACGAGCAGGCAGAACAGGAACGGGCAGAATCGGTGGTCGAAAGACGAAACAGGTCACAACAGGCAGACAGACTAACAGGATCCAAAACGCTGGTGAGTGAGCACACAAGTGTAAAACACAAACTGGCAAACAAACAGGGGAAGACACAGGGTTTAAATACACAAGAGGGCGGGAAGACAATTGGACACAGGTGGAGACAATCAGGGAGGAGTCAGGTAATCAGCACAGGTGGAACAATCAGGGAAAGGAAGTAAAGACACCAGACATGACACATGAGGGAAACTTAACAAAATAAAACAGGAAATGACAGACCAAACAGAAAAGACAGACAAATCCAGACACAGTCTGGGAGCAGACATGACAGAATGCTGATATGAGATAGGAAACATAACTTTTTAACTGTTGCCAATCAAATGGTGAATACGATCCTCTCTTGGGTTCATATATTTGTAGATCTGACCTACTTTCAGAGTCAATGGCCCAACAGCCTGTCAAGATCTAAACATTCCCCACATTCAGGCTGCAACACATTCAAGAAAAGATAGAACCGGAGCAACTTAGAACCAATAATGAGTTAACAGAGTGATTGAAACAGATGAAACAAGCAGATGATTAAAACCATAATGTGGTCCATTTGCTGTATCCAGGAAGTGTTGAGTCCTTTAGAAACAAATACAGGCAAAACAAACAGGATTGGCAACTTGTTGATAAAAATCTTTTGAGGCATCTGGTATGAACGGGTACTCAATGAAAACACTGACTGTGCTCCGACCAGTCAGGATCCAGGTCTGTATTTGAATGTAAGATAACGTGTGTTCTGCATGAAGGACAAACAGTCACCTGTATTAGAGGCTGACAGACCAATAGTTTACCAATAGAATAACCATGGACACCAGCGCAGCGTCCATGTCTAAAAGTGATCACTTGGAGTCAGGGGTCAACTCCTAGGTTCTAATAGTTGTAGATTTTTCATTATAGTTTAGTTTTATTTAGTTTTGACTTTTTTTCTCTAATTCAGGTAGTTTTAATTCATTTTTACAGCAGGTTTACTAGTTTTTATTAGTTTTCATTTTTTTCTAAATGCTTAGTTTTAGTTTAGTTTTAGTATTAATTTTAGTTTTGTCATATCTTTTCTCTTCTTCTCTGTCGTATTCAAGTAAATCCCAGACAGGACTCTGCTGCTTTCTCCCAACTTTAGTTTCCATGTTTCTGGTTAGAGTGGGAATGAGAAGACAACTAAACAACAAGTGATGGACCGTGAAGTGTCATGTGGTGCCGCTAGTTAAAATTGCTAGAGCAAAATAAATCGCTTTTGTATCAATCTGACATTGACAAAGGCGAAAATGAAGGGAATTTTATCCATAATTTTTATCCGTTTTAGTTAGTTTTGTAAACACACAATATAGTCTCAGTTACTGTTTTTTTCTTTTAATTATAGTTTTTATTTATTTCAGTTAACGAAAATGTTTTTACAGTTCTAGTTTTCGTCATTTCGTTAGTTTTCATTAATAACCTTGGTCAACTCCAGGTGTTCATCAGGAGAATTAAACTCTATGTAGCTGTTTTTAACGTTGAGGAGGAAACCTGCCTAGGATGGAATGAACAAGTAATCTGAGAACTGAACCCACAACATTCTTGCTTTGAAATGTAATTATTAACCATGACCATGACCCTCAGTCTGTTAGGATGGATAGTACGAGTACTGGACCCAGATGCAAGACCCTCAGACAGGAATACAGTTAAAAGGGATTTATTAGTAATAGACAGTAACAGGTTCACACAGAATAGTAATGAATATATCTTCAGCTGGACTGAGTTGGGGAATCGTCTCGGCTTCGGATCTTAAGTGAACCACGTTACGGCCCAGGTCGGGAGCACACGAGGGGAACCCGACTAGGAGAGAGCAAAGGAGAGTCAGAGGGCAGACCAGGTCATACACGGGCAGACAATCAGACAGGCAAACGTACATAGGGAAAGGCAGGCTCACGTACCGATAGTCCAGGCAGGGGTCAAAACCAGGATAAGGCACCGAGGCGGAGGAACAGACAGGGGTCAGGCGTATACTCGGGTGTGATGGACAAACCAGGTCAAAGGCAGACGAGGAACAGGCAGAGTCGGTGGTCGATGGGCAAAACGGGTCACAACAGGCAGGCAGGATCAAAAAATGCTGGTAAGTTATCACACCAAAGGTAGAAAACGAACAGGGGAGAACACAGGGTTTAAATACACAAGAGGGCGGGAAGACAATTGGACACAGGTGGAGACAATCAGGGAGAAGTCAGGTAATCAGGGAAAAGGTGAACACAAAGAGGAAGTAAAGACACCAGACAAGACACATGAGGGAAACTTAACAAAATAAAACAGGAAACAACACACAAGACAGACAAAACAAGTAAAAGTCCGGGGACTGATATGACACAGTCACTCAAACTAAAGTATTTCACAAATCAAACCAAACCAGATATGTACGTATGAGTCTTCTGAGGTGTGTTTAGAAACCATCGGTGCAACTTCACACTTATGTATCTAGATTAAGAAACTTTTCAGCCCCCCCCCCCCAAAAAAAAGCCCCTAGCTACAAATGTAACTACTTTAAAATTTTGTTTTGGAAACTTTTATCAACTTCTGAAAAGTGACTCAAACTCTAAAACACACCCATTTTTCCTCTAAATGAGCCCAGATGATGTTCTGTGTTCCAGTCGTATAAACCTACTGTCTGTCTGTAGATGGAACAGCCAGTGTTTCACACATTGACACTTTGTTGGTATATTTAGTGGTTTTCCAGACCCCTCTATAGACTCTTTATCAAAAAAGCCACTAATTACAAATCTATCAACATTTTCTTGTGTTATTGGAGACTTTTGGAGACTTTGACATGGAAACCTGTGTCATTGTTTATCTAAAATCACTGAATATAAATCAGTCCCATTGACATTAGTCTCTTTTCCATCGTACATTTGCACAAAACTCTACCCTTATTTACTAAATGTTGAAAAAAACAGAAGTGTTTAATGTCGGTTTTTCCATTAAATCACAAACGCGATGATTTGTTTATTTATTATCGTAAGATGACACAAGAAGTCATTCCATAAACATATACGTAAAAGTGGTGTTGATTTACAGATACACTGAACAAAAATATAAATGCACGACTTTTGTTTTTGCTCCCATTTTTCATGAGCTGAACTCAAAGATCTAAAACTCTTTCTGTGTACACACAAGGTTTATTTCTCTCAAATATTGTTCACAAATCTGTCTAAATTTGTGTTAGTGAACACTTCTTCTTTGCTGAGATAATCCATCCACCTCACAGGTGTGGCATATCAAGATGCTGATTAGACAGCGTGATTTTTGCACAGGTGTGCCTTAGGCTGGCCACAATAAAAAGCCACTCTAAAATGTGCAGTTTTATCACACAGCACAATACCACAGATGTCACAAGTTTTGAGGGAATATGCAATTGGCATGCTGACTTCAGGAATCTCCACCAGAGCTTTTGCCTGTGAATTGAATGTTCATTTCTCTACCATAAGCCATCTCCAAAGCTGTTTCAGAGAATTCATGAAGAAGACTGTGCGAGGAAAATGGTGGTCACACCAAATACTGACTGGTTTTCTGACCCCCCTGGACCACCCAATACAGTAAAAGTGCACATTTTAGAGTGGCCTTTTATTGTGGCCAGCCTAAGGCACACCTGTGCAATAATCCTGCTGTCTAATCAGCATCTTGATATGCCACACCTGTGAGGTGGATGGATTATCTCAGCAAAGGACAAAGGAGAAGTGCTCACTAACACAGATTTAGACAAATTTATGAACAATATTTGAGAGAAATAGGCCTTTTGTGTTCATAGAAAAAGTTTTAGATCTTTGAGTTCAGCTCATGAAAAATGGGAGCAAAAACAAAAGTCGTGCATTTATATTTTTGTTCAGTGTATATTCATTATTATTTTATATTACCCCTCTTTCTCCTACTAAATTCTAAAAGGATTCGGTTTTCTGGTGTGTCCACGCATTTCTTTTAAAACTCTTCTTCTCTTCTTGTTGTAACATCCGTCAACATCCTTTTTTTTTTTAATTCATATGACTATAGTTGCAGAAAAAGGTCTTTCCATTGTAGTTTTGCATGATATACCAATTTCGCTACGAAAAACCACCTCTTGCTAGGACAAAAACGAAAAACGAGTGTTTTGGCGAACTTGTGGTTTTTCCATTAGGTAAATTTTTATGCGTAAGTTATATTCACGCAATTTGAGGATCAGTGCAAAAGTGACTGATGACAGTTTTCTCTATTGCCTCTTTTTGGTCCATTTTGATTTATTTATTTACTTTTATTAGATTGTTAATGTAGACCAGTGGTTCTCAGTCTTTTTCTGTTGTCCCCCCTTTGGAGGACCATAAACCTCCAGTCCCCCTTTGGAGGACCATAAACCTCCAGTCCCCCCTCTACCCCAACAACATTATAACAGCAGTTCAATTATCACTGTTATTGACAGAAACATCAATATCCTAACAATACTTTTTGTTTTTCCTTGAATAATTTGTTGTTCAAATTAAAAATAAGTTAGATTTTTGCTTGAAGAATACAAATAAACTCAACCAGACTGCTGTGAGACAATATTTGTCAAATAAGAATAGTAAATGTCCAGTTATCTCCAACTATGACAGTCCAGTTCCTTTTTTTTAGTCCAACAAACACATGTTGGTTCCACAGATGAACATATGACCAGTATCAGTGGGTCCATGAGTCCGTTTCCATCGGACATCTGAGAACATTCAAGTCCAAACTGGTCCAAAACACAAACCTGTGTGTCCATGTGTCTTTTCCAGTCCAGTCCTTGTCCATTGTCCAAACCTAAACTCTTTGTCTAGTTTAGTGACAGATCACCATGGTAACAGATTGGTTTGGTGTCCATCCATAAAATGAGTCCAGGGTGCTCCAACCATCAAACATTAGTTCCACCTGATACATGTTCTAACCTGAAAAAAAAAACACCCAGGACTGATCCCATGACCCACTGGAAAGACTTCACCCCCCCCCCCCCCCACTCCAGGGGCCTGCCCCATAATTTGACAAACACTGATGTAGACTGAAAAGTTTAAACATTGCCCCACCCCTCCACTACCAGGAATCAAAGTAAGTCTTCTGTGTATCAGTCCGATGCCCTCCCTATTGAGCTAAGTCTCCCATCTGGAGGTCTGACCTGTTTGGTATCTGATTATCTTGGTACTTTTCGGGACGTAACAAGTTCCCAGTCTGCACATGATATAACGAGGGCTCTGATTGGCTCTGTGGTCATAGACAGACTGATATTTCGTGCCACAGTACTGTGTCAGTCGCCACTTCGTATTAATAAAGATACATTTTATTTCTAACAGATTTTACGTCTGTTAAAGACACATTTTAACGCTCAACACACGTTCAGTTTCCACCCGTATCCTTTACATATTGAGATTCGTCCCAGCTTTTCTGGAAATGGGGTTTGTGGTTCTAAGGCTTATATTAGTTCAGAGTCGTGCAATGTTGGAACTGACCTTTAAGATAAGATAAGATAAGATGTACTTTACTGTTGGGGGCAACAGTGCAAGGAGGCAGTAACGCCATCCAAAAAACAGAGTCCAAAACAAAAAGACATGACAGCGCAGACACATGACAACAATAAATAACACTAACCATACTATGACATGAAATTCTGAAGTATGGGACAGTGTACGACACCAAAAGAGAAGTGAATTAGACTATTGCACAACCATAAACCGTTATGAAAACATGATAAGATAAGACATTCTTTTATTGGTCCCAAAAGGGGAAATTCCAATCTTCTACTATCTTATATAACATCACAAGAATTAAGAGGCAATGTGATTAGAAATAATATAAATAATAAGAAAAGCACTCGGAGAGCGCAGACCTCCGCCAAGACAGATCTGCCTCTCGTACGTGTTTGTTTGTTTGTTTGTTTGTTTGTTTGTTTGTTTGTTTGTTAGCAAGACAACTCAAAAAGTTATGGATGGATTTTCATGAAATTTTCAGGAAATGTTGAGGTGGGGCAAGCCCCCTCCCCCCAGTCACCACCAAAATTTAATCATTTCTTCCTTGTGCCAGTATCAACATTTCCTGAAAATTTCATGAAAATCCGTCCATAACTTTTCGAGTTATCTTGCTAACAAACAAACAAACAAACATGCACACACACAAAGCAAAGCGATCACAATACCTCCTGGCAGAGGTAAAAAAATGACACACCACAAGGGCTGTGTATCGGCAAGAATCTGGCGATACGATACAAATCACAATACTAGGATCATGATACAATATATCACAATATATCATGATACTGTTAAAAAGGCCATTTTTTTGTTTCTTTCTTTTTTTAATGATTATTTCCTTGATGAACTGAATTACAGCAGAAATCTGCACAAATACTAAACACATTTTTATTTGATCAGAACAGGATCTAATGTTAAATCACAAACTGTTCCTGTGTTCAAACTGAAATTCTGTTTTACAGACATTACAGTTTAAGATCCTGTTCAAACGTTCATATTCTATTAGTTCAGAACTAACATCAGAACAGTATTTTAGTTCAATCCCAACAAAGGAACTAACATTATTTAATAAAAGAATGTTAAATAATAATAAATAAAATGTAAACAAAAAAGAAAAACAAAAAAACAAAAATGAACCTCCACAATATCTGCATTTGAATAAATACCTACAAATATCGATACAGTACTTTTTAATATCGATACAGTATTGTGAAATGAAATATTGCAATATATTGCAGATCCGATATTTTCTTAAAGCTCTAACAAAATACATGTGAAAATAATCATAATATTATTGCTATGTTGTAAATATTGTAAATAAATGTATATGATATTGATAATTGAAATAAAAAATGTTTATTTTGATATTTCCTTTTGTTGTCCGTCTGTGACGCTGACATTTGTCTAAACTCTTTCTATTTAGATTTGATCAAATATTTTTTCCCTCTATAACCAATTATTGGGTTGTAAAATAGAGGGTTTAGGGTTTACACTGAATACATTTGAGGAGGAAAATGTCAGAGGAATGTCACTTAGGAGAACTCTGGAATTATTGTAAAAAATAGACATTCCTTTTTTTTTTCCATCTGTGACGCAGTAGTTTTAAATATATTTCATTTAAAAATATTTAAACTAAATGTTGTCCTTTGAGTCTGTTTCAGATGGCTTTTAGACCTTTACAATTCTGTGGAATATTTATCTGAAACTGGTCTGGTTCAATAGTTATGGATCCCACAGTAGTGGGCGGTCCATCTGTGACCCTTGGCCCCGCCCTATTATCAATAACCTGGTCATGGGCTGTTAGGCTGTTTGATCATTTCCTTCACACACGTCTGTATGTTGTGTTTTTGCTTTGACAAATATACCTTTAAACTATGATGTTTACAGCCTTTTTCAGAGGCAGGTTTTCACTCAGGCCTCGAAAACGTAAAAACATTTTTTTTATTTAGTATCATGTACGATGGCCCCTTTTAATACTCAGATTACTGGAATGCATTTTTGTATTTTATGAACTGATCAGATGTTTTGGAGGTAAAATCTCATACAAAACATCCAAGTAAATAATCTAATTCTAACTAATGTTTTCCCATCTGAATTAGATTCTAATAGTGGTGTTTTTTGTTTCATTCTCAGACGTGTCAGCAGAGTCTGTGGAAGGCCGTGGAAAATGACCCAGAGTTCAAGGAGGCTTTTATTCCCAGTATTCAATTATTCCTGGAAAGCGACAGTATGAGCATGAGTGAATGGAACAGGCTGTCCCATTTTAACAACCCCTTTGGGTTCATGGACTACAGCTACAACGGTAGGTGCTTGGACACACAAGGGCTTTTAGTTGTTGTTGTTTTTGTTTTTTTTTTTACTTTATTTATACAAAACTACGGAAGCGTATTGCATTCAAACAAAAAATACCTTTTGGCTCCGTTTTTCCAAATTAACAAGATACTGTTTTTTAGAAAAAATTTAAATTTGAAAAACAGAGCTGAATTTCTTTTTTTTTTTTTTCAGAAAGCAGTATCTCGTTAATTCAGAAAAAACACGGACAAATTTTTTTAACTTATTTTTTCTCGTAATTACGAGATAATTATCTCGTTCATTCGGAAAAACAGAACCGAATTTATTTTTTTGTGTGAATGCAATACACTTATGTACAAAACAGATCAACAACAACAGTGATAAACAATAACAGGTAATGTGTGACACTCGAGGCAAGGCAAGAAGAAAATAGATAAGAAACTACATAAGTACATAAATAAGTAAATAAAATAAAAGAATAAACAAAAGAAAAACAGGTGAACTACGTTAAAATGAATTACAGTTTAAATTTGTTGCATAAGGCTTTAGTTTTCGCAGCTTTAGAGTTTGTGCGAAATTTAAAGGTGTCCAAGTAAGAATTTAAGTAGGATTTGAAGACCGGGAAGGTTGGGTTTGTGATCGGCAAATTTGCTAGCATGTATGCGAAATTTGGCTAATAATGACATGAGATGAATTAGAAACAATTTCTTAACAGATAAAACATTAACTAAGAAACCAAATAAAATATATTCAATTCTGAAGTTTAGGTTAATATTGAATTTTCTATTTAAAAAAAAAAGACTGATGTCACCCCAAAAAATTTGACTGAATGCACGTTCCCGAAAAAGATGAGCTAATGTTTCATCAACATTGTGACAAAATGACGACAGAGAAGGGTTTGCCAAGCTATGGAGCTATATCTGAGTCAACATTTAGATTTATCTGAAACTGTACCAGTGTTGGAATGACCCCTTTGGCCACGCAAAATATGTAGGTCAACACCGCTGTCCAAATTTGACCTGAAAATGAAGGTCAAGGTCGATGCCTAAGAACTCGTCCAAAACCCCAAGTTGCACCTAAATACCAAACATGAAGGACACTGGTGAAGAGTGGATGCTGATGGACAGATATGTAGATGAACACAGAGGACAACAAAACTGAAGAGTTAAAAAAAAGGAACAGAAACGGACACTTCAAGTTCAGAAAAGAAAAAGCTGTTAACCCTTTAACACCAAACGTATCATATTTGATCCATGAGTTTTGAAGCCCTCTACATGATCAGTGTGATATTTTTTGTCTTTTAAACCTGATGTATACAATTAGATACATGCAATACACAGATAATCCACCAGGGGGAGGAGTTCATTCACCAGAGGCCTTTCCAGTGACACTACAAGACTGTCGTTACTGAGGAAGGAGGAAGAACTGGGACCATTTAGAAAAGGAATTAACAATGTGTTAGACATGTTTGTGTTGGATTATGTTTTTGTTTGTTCAAGAATAATAATATTTGTGACTCGATAGCTTTTTGTTCACTATTGGCCTGTCGTCTGATTGTCTTTAAGTGGAAGGAACCTCTGCCACCCACTTTTGTGCAATGGGTGCATGATTTACTTTTCTTTTTAAAGTTGGAAAAGATTCAGTTTTCCGTTCATGGATGAATTTGATCAACAATGGAATCCTTTTTTCTTTTCCATCAACAAGAGTGTCCTGCTGTTTCCTATGTCCTTTTGACGGAGAAATGTGTTGTTAGTTTACATTATTTTAACTCTGAACCAGCCCTGAGCATTGGAAAGAGGAGATGATAACATTATTCATCTTGTTTTTGTTTTTTTTTTGTCGTTGTGTTTTTTGTTTTTTCCTTTTTTTCTCTTTTTGGGGGGTTTAATAGGTTTGTTGTATAATTTTTTTATTATTTTGTTTTTTGTGTTATGTTTGTGTGGTTCCTTATGTATAAGTACATGTTTATGAAAATGTATAATTTAAAATAAATAAATAAATAAAAATTTGGGCATTGAGACATGATAGATCAAACATGATACAAAATTTAAACTCATACATGGAAACTGATATTCGAAAAAAAAAAAAAAGAAAAGTTTTTTGGTTGTTCAGAAGGACCAATAAAGGCTGCAGTTTCAAAGAACTGGAATTTTCTGTCAGTGATTTAATGGCTCAGACTTTACAGGGTTAAATGTTCATTGTTTTGGCTCTAAAAAGACACTGAGAAATATTTGCAATGTCTTTAAAAAAAACTATAAACTTCATCTTCTTGTGAGACCTGTTTCCAAACCATAGAAAGTAACAAAATGGTGAATTTAAGGAAGTTTAAAGTGAAGCCTGATCATTTCAGAGGGCCCTCTAATGGATGGAAATGGTAAATGTACATATTATATAGTCTGTGAAATTAAAACACAAACTGTTTAGTAAGACTTTAAATGGTTGATTTCCATGTTACAAACACAACGCATTTACATTTTATGTCCGTATGTTTCTTTTACTTTGTTTTATCATTTTGTTTTTTCAGATTTAATGCCAACAATAAAGTTGATCCCAAAGCCCACAGAGCCGCTGATCGTTCGTAAACCGGGGGGTGACGGCTGTGTGCGCTGTGCTGTGGTGGGAACCGGAGGAATCCTCAACGGCTCCAAAATGGGAAAAGAGATCGATGCACACGATTATGTGTTTAGGTGAGAGTCAAACCCAGTAAAAACAAGTGGTTCAGGCACAACAAGCCCCGCCCCTCACACATATTGTAGCTTATTTTGGCATCGATCTAACTGATGTCACTGAAACAAAACTGATGTTTTTACAGACATTTGAAATTTTGTCCATTATAAGTAAATGAGGGAAAAATAATTTAAAAAATTCATAAAAAAATTTGACCTTTAACCTACTTTTCCCATAATGTAATCACATCTATTCTGGGTCACTGACAATTTATAAACCCAGTAAGGTCTGAATTCAACCAACAGTTTTACTGCTAAAGTGTAAACAAACAAACCATCCAAACCAAAAACAATAGCCCTTGTCTCCTCTTTTGGGGGGGGCGGGGGGACAATGGAATAGTGACTCCTGTTGAAATACAAATGCCTGAGTTTGTCACAGTTAAGGTTGGACATTAACCCTTTATAGTTCACTTATAGAAATACTCTGAAATTCAAAACTTCAACATTAGTGTGTTATCGGATGACCTAACTCGACTTTATTACTTTTGTGAAACATTTTTTTTTTTTTTTTTAAATCATTGTCATGTAGAAAATCCAGGTCAGTGAAGTTACCATATTTGGTTCCATGCCCTTAAGTGGCAAAAAATAAATCAAACCTAGAAGTACACTGCAAACAAGGAATACCTAACTTAGACAAATGGACTTGAATTTCAAATATTTATCTAGAAAGATCATCTTTTAGATTTATTTACTGACTGACACTTAATCTGGTTCAGATTCTTTAACTTGTTCCAAGAGTGTTCATCTTGTTCTACCCCAGTGAGACATTACAACTAATTTAAAACAATATGTATAATAAAACCAGCTCCACGGTTGGAGGATGAGTATGGAGGACACAGGAAGTGTTTATGGAGGACACAGGAAGTGTTTATGGAGGACACAGGAAGTGTTTATGGAGGACACAGGAAGTGTTGTTTTATGCAGTTTTGTTGATACATACCTGTTGAGGTTTGATGGGTCGAGTTGCAGCAGAAAGCCACTGCTGAGACTTCAGAATCAGAAAAAGAGGCTTGGCTGGGCCATGACACACCGCCAGTGGACTACTGAAGACTGGAAGAAGGTGTTATGGACTGATTAAACCTGCAACTGGAAGTCTTCTGTTCACAGTGTAAACACAGACTTGCTTACTCCTCCACTATCTTCACTGTGCTTTCAGCTGTTGTCCTTTCAGTCTCCTCTCACTCCAGCTGTTGACTGTCATAAACTTGTCTTCTGATTCTGTTGTGTCTTTGGCTCTGCCAGACCTCTTCCTGTCAGCATTTCCCCCAGTTTGAGTGCCTTTGGAAGGTGAAGGCAACTGGACTTACTGACACCTGGACTTTCTTGGACATTTCTCTGTAGGACAGACCTACATTTTTCAGTGTTCTGATGGTCTGTCTCTCTGCTATCATTAATTGCCTTTTCCTCTTTTCTATTTTTATAGTAACAGACTACTGTCTGCACTACAATACTGTTCTAATAATGCTCCAACAGTATGGTACCAAAGTGTGTTCCAACACTACTTTTCTGCAGACACAGGGGGTTGGAAGGAATTCACAAACGTTGGGACACCTGTAGACATGATCAACCTCCATTGCTGCAGAACTGCTTTAAGTTGTTAACCCATTTCTTGTTTGCCTTTTTTGTATAATTCTGAAATATACATTATTTTTCAATTTTGCTTATCCTTCCTTTTTTTTTCTTTTTTTTTTACCTCTGGCAGTTTACTGCTTACCTTTGTACCATTTCAAGCTGTTCGTTAGACTTGAACTGCTTGAATATATATATATATATATATATATATATATATATATATATATATATGTTTGTATGTATATATATATATGTATATATATATATATGTGTGTGTGTGTGTGTGTATATATATATATATATGTGTGTGTGTGTGTGTGTGTGTGTGTGTATATATATATATATATATATATATATATATATATATATATATATATATATATACACACACTGTGTGAAAGAACCCTTAGTGTGGCGTTTTCAGTCCTTGTGTAGGTTGGTGGATCTTTTCCTAAATTTAGATAAAGTTAAATCCCAGCGTAAGACTTATTTATTCAGACAGCCCTACTCAATTCCACAATTTCACTTTTATCTACTGCCATTTTATGAACCTATGTGTTTTATATATATATATATATATATATATATATATATATATGTGTAATTTTAATTGTGTTTTATTTATTTTTAACAACTTTGTACGGTGACCATGAGTGTCCTGAAAGGCGCCTATAAATAAAATGTATTATTATTCATTATTATTAAGACCAGAAGAGTGTCATGGGTAGACAATCACATGAGTCCTTTGTCAACTGAGTTTGACATTTAAAGGTGTTTGATTTGTTCATTTAATGCCTTTACAAATAATACTGGTATATTTGTTCAGAGGAACTACAGGATGTGTATCCTGCTGCCACTCCCAGCAATGACGATGTGTAGAGGTTCTGCATAAGCTACAGTTTATACAAGAATCCATGTTTAATATACTCTGAAGACCGAGTATCTGAGTATCTGATTAGAGTATGTTCAACCCTCAAACACCCAAACGCATCTACTGAGGAACCTTTGAACCACGTATTCTATCAATACAGTGAAATAGTTCAGGTAAAAAGCATTTTCTCAGTTTTTCGACATCATCAAATGTCTTTTTCAGGTGCATCTATAGTCTGTGTAGTTACTGTGGAAACACCGTCATCTTCTACAACATTGATTCCCCAGTAAAACCCATGGAGTTGGATCAATGACAGTGGATTGAGATGCTCGCAATTATGTTGAATAATTATATATTGCTTTTAAAAAGTGAAGTTTTCTTCAGTTTTCTGTGGTATAATAACCTCTGGATTCACTCTAAGCTTTTATGAATATGATTTACACTGAAAAAATGCAAAGGTTAATAGTTTAATAAATGGTGATAAATCATGTCGTAATGGTTAAAGGTGGAAAAAAAAATTTATTTGGACATCACCACAAAAACAGTTCTGGGTCTGTGAGGGCTAAGTTCACACCATTATAGTAATGGAGTAAGAGACAACGAACCAAACCCACCCAAGGAAAGAACAAAGACCTCTGCAGAATGTTTGAGTGTAATACCAGGGAGAACCACCAGGGGCTCACTCACCCTCCCCTACTTCATTGGTTTATTGAATAAAACACATTTCAATTTTGACAGACAGCACAACTGTAGCTTGTTAAAGCCAAATATGTGATATTTACCTTCAATAAAACATGGCCGTCTGCCCAGAATTTGTAGTTTTTACTCATGTTTTCTGGACTTTTTCCTCAACATGACGGTCGAGCAAAATATGTATCTCGTGGTCACGTATTAGTAACTTGTGGTCACGCGTTACTGACTTGTGGTCATGCGTTAGTGACTCGTGGTCATGTACTACTGACTCGTGGCCACACGTTAGTAACATGTGGTCATGTGCTAGTGACTCGTGGCCACACACTAATGACTCGTGGTCACGTGTTACTGATTTGTGGTCACGTATTAGTGACTCGTGGTCACGCGCTAGTGACTCATGGACACACGTTAGTGACTCGTGGTCACACATTACTAACTCGTGGTCATGCATTTTTTTATTTTTTGTTTTGTCCTCACATGTCACCGACGCATCTCTGTAGTTGTCTGATCCATTTCAGGCATTAACGATAACGTTTGGACTTTTTGTGTGACAGGATGAACGGTGCTGTCATCGATGGTTTTGAGGAAGATGTGGGAAATAAAACGTCCGTGTACGTTCACACTGCTCACTCCATCACTACGTCCCTGTACGTGTTTAAAAAGTATGGATACAAAGCTGCCCCTCATGATAAGGTAAACCCAATACTGTGTTCTGTGTTTGAGCCTTTTACTGACTGTGTCATTAACATACTGAACATACAGAGGGTGATACGACCCAGAACAAAGTTAAGTCAGTTGGATTTATTAACACTGACGCTAAACAGGAATGTGTGTCTGTAAATTAATGCATGGATAAATCCTTGCATTAAACATTTCTTCTGTGTTTTCAGAAAGTGAATAGATTTGACATTTATTCTCAATTATAAACATTACATTTTCCAACATTGGCTCTGAGATTTCACGCTGACTGAACAATGTTTCTGTAATGTTTTAATTTATTATTATTATTATTATTATTATTATTATTATTATTATTATTAATAATAATAATAATAATAATAATAGTAGTAGTAGTACTTTATTTATTAATACTAGTAATTCTTCTAATCTTCACTTGCCTATTTTTATACTTATTGTTATTATTTTCTTTTCCTTTTTGTTCTTTTTGCTGCTGCTGGAACCTTAGTTTTTTTCAGGTTCTGCCAAACAGATCAGTAAAGTTCTATTTAATCTAATTTAAGCAGTAAATACAACAGCATTGATGACTTCATGATTAACTGACTGATGAGTTCTTAAATCAGCGCTGTTCAGAATGTTCAGTAAATATCTGTGTATCAGTAGGATTTATGTATGAGGTCCTGTTTTTTTGACTCGTTCATATTTAGTGTAATTTATCAGATTTGGTTTTTTATAACACGTCATTGAAACAGGTTTTTTTTCTCACCATCATATTATAATTTTATATGAACATGTTCCACTTTGACCTGTGTGCTTTTTTTTTAAAGGGTATAAAGTATGTTCTGATTCCTGAAGGAAAAAGGGATTTCAACTGGATGAACGGTCTGTTTAAAGGAGAAAGAATCGTCTCTGGTTCATACAAGAATTCACGGTGAATTCAACTCATCACTAACATACACATTAAAACACTCCTCGTGTTTACGTTTGAACCAAACTGTTTGTTTACAAAGGGGGAAAAAATTGACTGAACAATTAAAAGTGGAAACAGGTACTCCTAGTTTTATGATTGGTATCGTATCACCGTTTTCTTGCTGATACACACCCTGATGTAACATGGTTAAAAGGACACGAAAATTACACCCAACTATTTGTTGAATATCTCTTTATTCTCTCACAGGTGCATTTTCAGAATTGACGTAAATATTCAAGGCAGAGTGTTTGACAAAAATGACCGCTGTTGCAAAAATAATTTGTGATTTATTAGTGTTTAAATATTCAGGTTCTGTATGTAACATAAGTGGACACGATGGGTTCCACACCAAGGTTATTATCGTTAACTAAAACTAACGAAATGACGAAAACTAGAATTGCAAAAACATTTCGTTAACTGAAAAAAAATAAAAAATATAATTCAAAGAAAAAAGCAATAACTAACTGAAACTGTATTGTGTGCTTATAAAATTAACAAAAACGTATAAAAATTATGGATAAAATTCCTTTCATTTTCGTCTTTGTCGATGTCGGATTGATACGAAATTGATTCATACACTAAATATATGCTAAATATACACTAAATATATGCTAAATATACGCTGAATATTCACTAAATATACACTAAATTTACACTAAATATACATTAAATATACGCTAAATAGACACTAAATTTATGCTAAATATACGCTAAATATCCACTAAATATACGCTAAATATCCACTAAATATACGCTAAATATACACTAAATGTATGCTAAATATACGCTAAATATCCACTAAATATATGCTAAATATACACTAAATATACGCTAAAAATACACTAAATATACACTAAATATATGGTAAATATACACTAAATATACGCTAAATATTTGCTAAATATGCACTAAATATATGGTAAATATACACTAAATATACGGTAAATACATGCTAAATATACACTAAATATACGCTAAATATACATTAAATATACACTAAATATACGCTAAATATACATTAAATATACACTAAATATATGCTAAATATACACTAAATATACACTAGATATACACTATACGCTAAATATATGCAAAATTTACGCTAAATATACACTAAAAATACGTTAAATATGCTAAATATACGCTAAATATACGCTAAATATATGCTAAATATACACTAAATATACACTGAATATACGCTAAATATATACTAAATATACACTAAATATACACTAGATATACACTATACGCTAAATATATGCAAAATTTACGCTAAATATACACTAAAAATACGTTAAATATGCTAAATATACGCTAGATATACGCTAAATATACGCTAAATATATGCTAAATATACACTAAATACACACTGAATATACGCTAAATATATACTAAATATATGCTAAATATACACTAAATATACGCTAAATATATGCTAAATATACGCTAAATGCGTTAAATATATGCCAAATATATGCTAAATACACTAAATATACGCTAAATGTACACTAAATATACACTGAATATATGCTCCTCCTCCTCAGACTACTCTGCTATTGTTATTTTTTACCCTTTTTTTGTTTGAATGCCAGAGTAGCTGTAACAGGAATGCATCCATCCATACTGTCTGTGCTGTTATTAAATATTTAGGGTGGTTCTGTGAGCGTCCAGACACTAATGACTGTTGTGTGTTCTCCGTCCAGTCCACGGACGTACTACAGTGGACAGTACAACGAAAGCCGCTTCTACGTTCTGCACCAGGACTTCCTCAGATACGTGCGGAACAGGTGACCCACGCTTTGGTGTCTGTGTTCAGACTGGATTCTAAATGTTTCTGAGTAAATCTGACGACTGGGTTTGTGTGTGCAGGTTCTTACAGTCGAATATTCTGAAGGGTCGATACTGGCGGATTGTCCGACCCACCAATGGGGCGTTCACTCTGTTCCTGGCTCTGCACACCTGTGACGTAGTGAGTTCACATCAGTCAAATGAGCGTCTGAGTCAGTCTACAAAGTGTTTAAAGAGTGTTCGTTTACGTACTCAGCACAGTCATCTGTCAGCTGAAAACGATTTTTACATGTGTTTGGGGTTTTTTGGCCTACAAAAAAGGCCTGTACTAAAATAAGAAAATTAAAGTCATTATTGGGTTCAAATGTCATATTTCAAGTACAATTATCAGCCAGTGCAGGAAGAAAATTACACTTATTGTTGTGGGAGTTTCCCGTCAGTCAAAATCAGATGAAGACTATATTCTGACACTAATTTACCGTAACTGAATTCTAAGTCCTATTTTAATAGAAGTTAAAAAACTTAACTTAACTATACTCTATACCTAAGTGGTGATCTGATACAGACACTTCTGCATCAAAGATGAGCAGAGCCAGTCAGTCTTCAGAGCCTTACATGTGTTTATTCATGAAGCACACCAAGTAAACACACGGGACGGTTCTCCGGAGAAGAGCCGACGTCGTTCTGAATTCACAAGCTTTTATACCCTTTTTCCCATCCTTCTAGAAGGTTCGGGGTGTTTTTCCACTGGCAGAAACCATCCCACGGTTTCTGTCACCCTCGGAAGCTCCCCCCATTAAGACCATCTTTGGTCAGGCACATCTGTGCCGTTTACCCTACTTGCTGCATACACACACTAGGTCATTTTGGTCTTCTTATCAATTGTTTTGTCTTTTTCTTATCATGTGTTTTGTTTCTTTTTTAATTAAGTAATGCAGCTGTGCTGGATGAGTCACTAGATGGTCTGGGCGTACTGCCCAGAAGTTATTAAGCCAGCACCAACCTGGTCTAACATGGTCAACATGGTCTGCAGGGTCAGCAGCCAGTCACGGAACTTCATATCACAACCAGCAGAGAATCCTTCTTTCACAAATTGTTTACAAAAGCTTGCACCTGCAGGATCATCAGCAGGGCCTTCTCCAAACAGAGTATCTTCTCTACATTATTTACATTATTTTATTTTCTACATTATCAAGTTTTATTAAAATAAGAAAATGTTATGAATGAATGAATGAAATCTTTATTTTGAACATGTAGACAGTGAAATAAAAACAAAAATCAACCAACAAAATCAGGGCCAGATTAACACTTCATTTTACCCTGGGCAACAATATTCAAGGGCCCCATCATCACATAATCCGGCAAAATACAGAATAAGTTCCAGGAATATATGTAAATATACCCCATACTTCAATATCTAACTATCATCAAATGTATTTTGATGTACAAATGTGTAAATGCTCGTAGAACTACAAGTGCACCACTGTAGCCTCTTGTCAAGGCCACTCACTTGCATATGATATGAAAACAAATCACATTAGCATCAGTATAATCTAAAATTGATCCACTACATTAGAAAGAGAGGGAAGTGTCCTCCATTTTCACAAAAAATAAATAAGAAACCATTTCCAAAGTATCCAGTATATATTTAAGAACACTTTTTGCCAACACAAATGTGTTGAATCGTCAGAAAAAGCCCACAAACAAAACACAAACATAATCTGATAGAATCAGATATGAATTTTAAACAGAAATCCACTTGTCACCTCAGAATTCAACAAGAGAGTTAAAGTAAGTGCAATGTAAACATCGTTTTGATTCACGTACGTATGTTGCATAGTTCTTGACGTCTCACATCCCGCTCAGTGCACGCACGTTGATTTGCGTCACAGCTGATTCGCTTTTTGGACTGACCAATGAGGAGAGGGTCTCAGCTCACGGTCACAGACAGCAGGAGCAGGGTTTCTGTGCAGTGCAATGGCTCCGGGCAGCGGACAGTTTCATTTATAAGCAAAAGATAACCAGATATTTTCGTTATGCCCGAGCTACCCAGGGCCCTTCAGACATTGCAGGCCCCTGGGCAATTGCCCAGTTGCCCATATGATTAATCCGGGCTTGAACAAAATATAAGTCCTGGTACATAAATGATTGATAAGCAAACAAATCACAAAAATACATAAATAAACAAATAAATTAATAATAATAATAATAATAATAATAATATAGATAAAACAAATGAAATTAAATTATACATGCTTGAAAAGGAGTAGGAAGATGTAAAAACTTATGTACTCCTACCCCCAATTTCTGTTATCTAAGCATTATAGAATGATACAATTCTTATTCTAGACAGAATATACTTCTTTTAAATCTGCATAGTAAGATTTTTTTATCTATCTATCTATCTATCTATCTATCTATCTATCTATCTATCTATCTATCTATCTATCTATCTATCTATCTATCTATCTATCTATCTATCTATCTATCTATCTATCTATCTATCTATCTATCTATCTATCTATCTATCTATCTATCCATCTATCTATCTATCTATCTATCTATCTATCTATACTTGCTGTGTCCTCCATACTCATCCTCCAACCGTGGAGATGGTTTCATTGTAAATATTGTTTTAAATTAGTTGTAATATCTCACTGGGGTAGAACAAGATGAACACTCTTGGAACAAGTTAAAGAATCTGAACCAGATTAAGTGTCAGTCAGTAAATAAATCTAAAAGATGATCTTTCTAAATAAATATTTGATATTCAAGTCCGTTTATCTAAGTCAGGTATTCTTTTTTTGCAGTGTACTTCTAGGATTGATTTATTTTTTGCCACTTAAGGGCAAGGAACCAAATGTGGTAACTTCACTGAGCTGGATTTTCTACATGACAATGATATGTGTGTGTGTGTGTGTGTGTGTGTGTGTGTGTGTGTGTGTGTGTGTGTGTGTGTGTATATACACACACACACACACACACAGACAAACCAATGCTGGCAAAAACATAACCTCCTTGGTGGAGGTAAAAAGCCTATGCATGTACTGACATAGGAACCCTGAGGAGCCAGGAGCACGTCCTTATTTATTACCTCCACCAAGGAATGGCAGAGTTTATGTTTTCATTGGGGTCTGTCTGCCTGTCTGCCTGTCTGCCTGCCTGTCTGTCTGTCTGTCTGTCTGCCTGCCTGTCTGCCTGTCTGTCTGTCTGTCTGTCTGTCTGTCTGCCTGCCTGCCTGCCTGCCTGTCTGTCTGTCTGTCTGTCTGTCTGTCTGTCTGTCTGTCTGTCTGTCTGTCTGTTTTGTTTGTTTGTTAGCAAGATAACTCAAAAAGTTATGGACAGATTTTCATGAAATTTTCATGAAATGTTGATACTGGCACAAGGAACAAATGATTAAATTTTTGTGGTGATTGGGAGGGGGGGGGGGGGGGGGGCACTGATCTGCCTTTGCAGAGGTCTGTGCTCTCCGAGTGTTTTTCTAGTTTTTCTAGTTTACTTCTGTTTCCTCCTCAGGTGAACGCATACGGCTTCATCACTGAAAACCACAAGGACTTCTCCAACTACTATGCTGAGAGGAACATTAAAACTCATGTGGTTTTCTACATCAACCATGACTACAACCTGGAGAAGAACACCTGGAAAAAACTGCACGACTCCAAAATCATCAAACTGTATCAAAGAAGCAACCCTCAAACGGTGGCAGAAGAACCCAAGAAGCCCTGACCCTGACCCTGGTCCTGACCCTGGTCCTGACCCAGACCCAGACTCTGACCCTGGTCCTGACCCAGACCCAGACCCTGGTCCTGACCCTGACCCTGACCCTGACCCAGACTCAGACCCAGACCCTGACCCTGGTCCTGACCCAGACCCAGACCCAGACCCAGACCCTGGTCCTGACCCTGACCCTGACCCTGACCCTGACCCAGACCCAGACTCAGACCCAGACCCTGACCCTGGTCCTGACCCAGACCCAGACCCAGATCCAGACCCACACCTAGACCCAGACCCTGGTCCTGACCCAGACCCAGACCCAGACCCTGACCCTGACCCTGGCGGTGGAAGTGGACCATCCACACCAACATCCTCTGCCTTACTGACTGTCTTTCCAAACACCTTCCGTTCACTGTCTGAATGTCAGGACTGTTTCTTTTTTGCACTTTGTTCTTGTTACTGTGTTGATGCCAACTGTACATTCAGGGTTTTCAGTGTTCTTTTCATCAGGAGGTATTCAAGTGAACAGAAATAGAAAGACAAAAATAAATACAATTAAGATTAAACAAAAAATAATGTTAACTGAATAAATATAATGTTTAATTTTATTTGTTTGTCTGATCAGTTATTTCCAGTTTTAAAAAGCTGGATGGATATCTGACACAGTTTCTATTCACTTGAATACGCTTTCCATTTTAATTTTCCCCAAAAACCAAGTAAAAAAAAAAGTAAAAGTAAAAAGTCCAGCAGTGTAAGCAGTACTGTCCATAATAAATCACCTTCAGGTCACTGTGGCCATTTGTGGAAACTAATTTCAGGCACGTTTTAGGGGTGTTGTTTTTGGTTCGGTTTGTTTGTTGTTTTGTTTGTTGTTTTGTTTAGCAGCAAAACTATTGGTTGAATTCATACCAAAAGTTGACTTTATAGATTGCCAGTGACCCAGAATGGACCTCATTACATTTTGGGAACAGTAGGTCAAAGTTCACATTTTTTATGAATGTTTAAAATTTTCCCATTTGCTTAAAATGGATATAATATGTGCAAGGGGCGGGGTTTGTTGTGACTGGCACCATTTGTTTGTTGTTGCTTTTTCAGAGCAACAAGGGGAAATGGAGCGGGTGTTTTCTATTAAATTGTGATGTAGGAAATGTTGAAGTCATGTGACTGCTCAGCTGACTGTTCTTCATGAAACGGACACATGGAAATACTCTAAAAAAAAAATTTAAAAAATAAATAGGACCAAGGCTCCTGTAGTCCAGTTTGAAGACATTAATTGACATTCATTTGACCTTTCAGGGTGACTCAAGGTCAAAGGTCATGGCACCAAATCAAAGTCCATATGTGACTTCCTATCTATTACCAACCACAGGGGGGTCACACTCCTCAGCCCCCCGGGGAAAGTCTGTTCCAGGTACTGGAGAGGAGGATCCAACCGATAGTCGAACCTCAGGTCCAGGAGGAGCAATGTGGTTTTTGTCCTGGTCGCGGAACACTGGACCAGCTCTACACTCTCCATCGGGTGCTCGAGGGTTCATGGGAGTTCGCCCAACTGGTCCACATGTGTTTTGTGGATTTGGAGAAGGCGTTGGACCGTGTATCCTGTGGGGGGTGCTTCGGGAATACGAGGTCCAGGGTCCTCTGCTGAGGGCAGTCCGGTCCTTGTATGTCCGAAGCAGGAGCCTGGTTCACAGTAAGTCAGACCTGTTCTAGGTGCATGTTGGCTGCCCTTTGTCACCGGTTCTGTTCATAATTTTATGGACAGAATTTCTAGGCGCAGCCAGGGGCCGGAGGGGGTCAGGTTTGAGGACCACAGGATTTTATCTCTGCTTTTTGCAGATGATGTTGTCCTGTTGGCTTCATCAAACCTGGACCTTCAGCGTGCCCTGGGGCGGTTTGCAGTCGCGTGTGAAGCAAGTGGGATGAGGATCAGCACCTCCAAATCCGAGGCCATGGCTCTGGACCAGAAAAAGGTGGTCTGCCCTCTCTGAGTCGGTGGGGAGCCCTTGCCCCAAGTGGAGGAGTTCAAGTATCTTGGGGTCTTGTTCACGAGTGAGGGAGAAATGGCGCGTCAGATTGACAGGTGCAGCGTCTGCAGTGATGCAGTCGCTGCATCAGTCTGTCGTGGTGAAGAAGGAGCTGAACCCAAAGGTGAAGCTCTCCATTTACTGGTCAGTCTACGTTCCTACTCTCACCTATGGTCATGAGCTTTGGGTCAGGACTGAAAGGACAAGATCCCAGATACAAGTGTTCTAAATGAGTTTCCTCTGTAGGGTGGGTGGGTGCACCCTTAGGGATAGGGGGAGGAGCTCAGCCACCAGGGAGGAGCTCAGAGTAGAGCTGCTGCTCCTCCACATCCAGAGGAACCATCTGAGGTGGATCAGGTATCTGTGTCTGATGTCTCCTGGACTCCTCCCTGGAGCGGTGTTCTGGGCGTGTCCCACCGGGAGGAGACCTCAGGGAAGACCTAGGACACGCTGGAGAGACTATGTCTGTGGGCTGGACTGGGAATGCCTCGGGGTCCACCTGGAAGAGCTGGAGGAGGAGTCTGAGGAGAGGGAGGTCTGGGCATCCATGATTAGACTGATGAGTCCATGACCACGCCCTGGATAAGAGGAAGAAGATGGATGGATGGATGAATGGATGGATGGATCTTCAACTGTTTTCAACGTATAGCACTTTGAAATGTGTCCCATTATAAACCAGTGGCGATTTAGAACATTTTAAAAATTCATAAAAAATTCAAAATTCTTGAATTTGTGCGTGAGGGGAGTTTACATCAGTTTACAGACTTATTTCACAGAAAAAAGAAAATACTGAAATATCTGGACAGTATTGAAACACACACACGCGCACACACACACACACACACATACCTGCAGTTCCATCTGTGTGAGTCATGAAGGTGTGGTGTCAGACATCATGTCGTCCACTCCCCGTTCTCCATCTGCTTTTGTCTTTGTCTCTTTTGTTTGATAATCATCAAATAATCCCTTACAGTATGTTTAAACACATCCCTTTCACTGTGACTCATTCATATTATTCATCTCCTTCTGTCACCTCACATTCAACTACAGCTGCAGCTACGGATTAGTTTTGGAATCGATTATTCTCTTATTTTGTTCGATTCGATTAACCCATAAAGACCCAAACAGCCACTGGTACCCAAAACCACCTACTGAGCTAAAATATTCACTATTCCACTATTCCTTTTTTTTTTTTTTTTTTTTTTTTTTTTACTGTAAACATGTCTTTAATCCTTTTGTTCAGATAATATGAGATTTATGGCATTTACTGATGTTTTATACCAGTAACAAACAGTCCAAAAAAGAAAATGAACATTTAAAAAAATCAACAAAATGAGCAAAAACACAAATAAAAGGAACAAATGAATCACAAAATGTATAAAATAATCAAGAAATTAATCAAATAATCAATTAAAAAAACAAAAATAATTGATGAACTGAGCAAAAAAGGAATAAGAAAACAAACTGACCTTCAGGTTTTGATTGACAGGTGTGACTGACAGCTCTCTGTTTGGGACTTAAAGGGTTAATGATCATTTTTAAAGTTTCACTATAAAATATTTATGGGATCAAAAAGATTTGAGAAAACATTCCAAATTTTGCTTGAACATTAGTTTGTTTTCTTATGGTTTTTTCCCATTTAAAAAAAAGTAACACATATAAGAGGAAATGGAAACATATATAAGTGGATGTAAATGGACTTAAGAATAACAACATAAATAGAAACACTTTTCTGCTGTTCTTTATATGCATCTAAAGTTTGAAAACATGTGTAGTTGTTTAATGGATAAAGGTGTCAAACATGTGGTCCAGTCCAGGGGCCAACCCCCCACCCCCCCATCCATGGGTCCAGTCCAGCCTGTGGGATGAATCTGTGAAAAAAATCCAGAAATCTGAGAAAAAAAGTTTGAATTCTGACTTTAATCGTAGAATTCTGACTTTCTTCTCAGAATTCTGGATTTTTTTTGTTACATTTATACTGTAAAAAAAAAATCTGTAATTTAACAGAATTTTTACCGTTTATTTTATAGATTTGTCCTGTATTTTTAGGACACAGGAAAATATCAATGAAATGACAAAAATAGACTGATTTTACATGTCAAATATAAAATAACATGAAAATGCTGTAACTGTGAATCACCATAAAATTTCCATTTTTTTTAAAGAAATCTTTTAGTTTTTCACAGAAAAATACAGTTAAAATATATTTGCAAATGTATCGTAATTTCACAAATATTTCTTTTCTATTTATGAGATTAAACTGTTAATTTAAAGTTTAATACTGTAAAAAGTAAAGAAACAAAATGAGAAAAAAAATTGCTGACAATTAACCGTAGAAGAAGTATTTGTTCTGTAAGTTTAACAAGACTTGTTTGTTAATTGACAAATATCTTGTGTAATTACAGGAGGTTTCACAACAAAAATGTTGTATTTTTGTGAACGTATAACATGTATAAGCACTGATAAACTGTCCAAATACAGTTTTTATCAGTGGATTGTACAACTGAGTCTCATTGAAAATTATATATATGTATAATTATAGGTAATTTTATTATTTTAATACATGTAAATATTCTTTATTAAACATTAAAAAGTCAATAAAAATATGTAAAATCTCATGTGAAATTAGGGCAAAAAACTATATTTTAATTATGGAAAATTACTGTATTTTTATGAGATGGTTATTTTTCCGTTATTTAGCAATATTATTTTGGTACCCCTGCTGCCGGAATATTACCGTTTTTTCTTTTTTTTTTTTTTTTTTTTTTTTTTTTTTTACAGTGCAGAGACAGTGTCACTTTGGTTTTATGTCATACAGGAGTGCAGCAGGATGACATCAGGACAGATTTTGGTGAGTTTTACAGATGTGAGGGGTTCAGGAGGAAGACATTCACTGTTAGATGAGCACAAGGTGAGTGAATGTTGTGTTTTCAAACTTGGGTACGTAAATTTGAAGAAACAGTCACTAGTATCTGTTTTCCTTCCTTTTGCTATTCTAACAGTGAGCGTCTTCCTCCTGAACTGAACCCCTCACATCTGTAAAAACTCACAAAAATCTGTAATAATTTCATCCTGCTGTACTCCTGTATGAAATAAAGAAGAAGTCACACTGTCCCTGAATGTCAGAAAAAAGCATCAGGATTCTGAGAAAAAAAAATCTGAATTCTGACTTTTTTCACAAAATAATAATTAAAAAAAAACTTGTTTTTATTTTAAAATTAAATTGAGGTTTTTTAACTTTAAATTAATAAGATGAATTAAGGACGTTGTTGATTGTGTTTAGAGCGAGAAACAGACTTTTTCTACAAATTTCTTTTAGTATCACAGGATGAAAAACACAGAAGGAGGTTTAACTTTAAAACAGAAAAAGGTTTGAACTAATGTGAAGCAAATGTGTGTTTGTGTTGTGGGTGTCAGGATGTGGAATTATTTGGTGATGGAAGAGAAGAGCTGTACAAATATTTTTCAGTTTAATGGGTTATATAAGGAGAGAATAGAGAAGCTTTACAAAAAGCATCTAATGAAATGATTTTACTGATGGATTTTGGATTTGTTTTATTTTCATTGACTATCATGTAAACTGTTTTTTTACTGTAATAACTGTAATGGCAACTTATCTGATGGAAGCAGATGTTTGAAGAAAGGGGCAGGTATTAGAAGTTTTATTCATCCTGCTCTTTTCCAATCATTTAGATTGGAATGAATAAATAAAATGAATGAAAAAAATGAAATAATAAAAAAATATATATTGGACCTCAAAGTTATTATTATTATTATTATTATTATTATTATTATTATTATTATTATTATTATTATTATTATTATTATTATTTTGTCCAGATGCTCTAATCCTGTTCCATCCATAACTGACAGAACAGAAAAGACAATCTAAAATATAATAAATAAAGGAAGACGACTGAAGCCTTTGCTTCATTTTAACAGACGATGACATTCACAGACCAATTAGAAGGTCCTTCAGAGGCAGACTTTAACTTCTGTACTTTTGTTCCATATCAGACTGAACTTCTACCACTTTAACTGCAGTAGAGCAGTTCAAACCAGTACTTCTACTTACAGAATGTGTCACCTTCATAAATATGTACTCTTACACCCTCTACTGGAAGTTTACTCTGTGTCTGTTGGTTTTTAGGGTGAAACCGACTGTATATTTAACCCTTTTATGCATACTGGTCACTACAGTGGACAGTTATTCTACAGCTGTTCTCTTATATATTCATGGGTTTTGTTGTTTTAATTCCATATCAGCCAACACAGTGGACGCTCGTGCATCATCCCATACACTGACATTCATACCATTACTGTGACCTCATCTGCACTAACATGTTTGAGTGTAAATCAATTGCTTGTTATTGTTATTAGACTGTAATTAACTTTTTTTTTTTTTGCATATTATCTCCATTAGAGTATGTTAAAATGTGAGAAAACATCAGATTAGCTGCTTTAAAAAAAAAACTGATTTCATAGTTTTCACACAGTATATTAGTAAATACGTTAATTTGCTTCAAAAATTAAATGCATGGTGCCCAGCTGAGTGGACATTTTTACAACTCCATGAAAAATAGGTTCATAAAAAACATTTTCAATCACTTTGTTTTTTTAACGCCTAGATCAGGGCTCTCAAACTCATGTTCTTTCAGGTTCCACATTCAGCCCGATTTGATCTCCAGTGGGTCAGACCAGTAAAATAATAACAGATTAACCTATAAATAATCACAAGTCCAGATTTTTGTCTTCGTTTTAGTGCAAAAAAAAAAAAAGAAAAAAAAAAGAAAAAAAACATCAAATTAAGAAAATACTTACTTTTATAAACCATCCAAACAACAAAAAAATGTGAATAACCTGAAAAAAATGAAATTTCTTAAGAAAAATCAGTGAAATTTTAACAATATTCTTCCTCAACTTATCATTTCTACATGTGCATTATGGATCAGATCTACAAAGACACTAAACACTGAGGAACAGGCAGAAAATAGTTCAAATTGTGCTGAATTTTCTTCAGACATTTCAGGTTGTTCTTATTTGTTCAGATTATTCACATTTTATTGTTTCAGGAAAGTTTGTAAATATTTTCATAATTTAATGTTATTTTTTGCACTAAAACAAAGACAAAAATTTGAAGTTGTCATTATTTATGGGCATAATGTAATTTTTAAATTTTTTTTAATTTTTTTTTTTTTTTCACATCAAACTGAGAAGACAATCTGGAGTCATTCTTTTTTGTCGGTTCTTCTGCTGTTATTATTTGACAGTAGATCATATTGGTCTGTATGTGGAACCTGAACTAAAATGAGTTCCACAGCCTTGACTGTGGAATTTTACACTTTGTAAATTCATCCCAGGGGCCGGACTGGAACCTTTGGCATGTTTGAGACCCCTGGTTTAGAGGAATAAAAACACTCAGGAAAAAAATCTTGATTAAGGCTTTCATAATTCATGCATGAAAGGGTTAAAACAAACCAAACACTGTCCTCTGTATGGAGGTGTGAATGTGTATAAAACTGACACATATGTGAGCTCTGTCACTTAAATGAACATGGAACAGTGGCAATAACATTTTCATCCCAAACAGATACCATCCATGTTTTAATGTGAGTACATTTAAGACATTAAACTGTTTCTTTGTGCCTGTTCTCAGTCAGTTGTGCTGAATAAAAATCCATGGAGCAGAAAAACAGCAGATGTTGCTCCTCTGAACCTCCTGAGACCCAGCAATGCTTTTGTGTCCTCTGCAGGGGACAAGAGTTTCAGAGCTTTATTGGGGAAAAAAAAAAACAACAACAACAAAACAAAAAAACAAATTAAAAAAACACAGTACACTGCAAAGGACATTCCATAAAAATTTAAAAAATACATCTGAAAAAATTGTTCCATTGTGCTGTTACCAGTGAAGGCAACTATTTAATATTAAACAAAACAAAAAAGCCAGAACTTGTACTTTCATGGTTCTCAGGAGGTTAAACAGCAAAACAAAAAGTGTACAACAGAGCCCTCTAGTGGGCAAGTCACGCTTTGGTGGTTAAAATACTGATATATTAAAACACTGATATATTACAATACTGATATTTTAAAATACTGATATATTAAAATACTGATATTTTAAAACACAGATATTTTAAAACGCTGATATATTAAAATACTGATATTTTAAAATACTGATATATTAAAATACTGATGTATTAAAATACTGAAATTTTAAAATACTGATATATTAAAATACTGATATATTAAAATACTGATATTTTAAAATACTGATATTTTAAAACACTGATATTTAAACCATCTCTACTTATCTAAACTAATAAACTAAACTAAACCTACCTCATGCTTTATTGACGCTGCATGCACAGTTTTTAGACAGGTACGTATTCTGATCGTTTTTCTATCCGTCTGTTTTATTGCTCCGACCAAATCATGTTGAATGTGAATGTGTCAAAATATGGAATAATAAAAAAAATAATAATAACAAAGCTGTGAAAACTCTGCTTCTAAGTGACTGTAATTTTCCACATGGGATACATTTCTAAGTTTGGTGTATTGTGGAATTTAATTTGTTGAAAATGTACTTTTGTGCAGCTTACATATATGTTTCTATATTTTTAGTTGTAAATAATCTTTAAAATCTGGAGGTTGACACTTGTTAAGCCCCTTGAGTGTTTTTGGGAATGATCTACCACAATTTTTAACCAACATGCATTTATGTGTATGTTTTTTACTATGTGAAAATTAACCCATAAAGACCCAGTGTGACTGTCTGTTCCCAAATTAATTTTTCTGTCTACTTAACCTTTCTTATGTGATTTATCACTATTTATTGTAATATTTTCCTCTGTATTTTGCGAATTTTCTGTTAAAATTAAGTATTTTCTAATATTTAATGAACTGATCAAGTAGATGTTCATGAAAGCTCAGATTAAAGTTGAGGGTTCTTCTATCAGAAACAGATCAAACTGAATAAACAGTGACTTTTTCAGGAAATACATTCATTATCTGAACATAAACCCAGTGTGTCCATCCACTGTCATTGATCCAACTCTATGAGTTTTACTGGGGAATCAATGTTGGAGAAGATGACGGTGTTTCCACAGTAACCACAGACACACTGTTTTGTTCATTTTTATTCATTTTACGTGTTATTTGTCTTTATTGCTTTTTTTTTTTGTGTGGTTTGGTTTTTTTTTATGTTCCTTATTATTTTGTTGATTTACGTTTCATTTTTATTCATTTTATTGGCGAATCTGGCTGTTTTTTGTTTTTGTTTTGTTTTTTCATTTTGTTGTTTACTATTTTTTGTTTCATTTTAGTTAACTTTTTGCTTATTTTTTCCACATTATTTCATCATTTTTTAAATTCTTTTTTTTTTTTCATTTTACTTATTATTGAACATAACCTCAGTGTTTCCATCCACTGTCACTGATCCAACTCCACAGGTTTTACTGGTAAATCAGTGTTGGAGAAGATGACAGTGTTTCCATGGTGATTATGTCATTATTTCACTGGTCCGGCCCACTGGACGTCAAAGTGGGCTGAATGTGGAACCAGAACTAGAATGAGTTGGACAGCCCTGGATGATGGTTCCAGTGAATAAAAAGTCCACATATAGACATTTTCTACAGTTTTGTCCTCATTTCTTCTGTTGTTTGTGTTGCTCCTGGCATCATGTGTGTCAGAATAAGCGTCTGCGTGAAACACAACAGCGGAACCAATGTTTAACAGCAGAGAAATGAAGGAAACAAAACCTCAATTCAGGAAAATTGGAATTGAATTATTTTTGAAATCGAGTCGATGAATCGTTTCAGCTCTGATTCGGATTGAACCCAGCTAAGAAGTATGGGCTTGAAATAGTCTAAACAGGAACAAAATGGGACTTTATTTTGACAGTGCCATTGTAGGTTCTAGTGCTGTAGTGCCACACTAGTTAAGATTTTTCCCTTCTTAAAGCAGTGATATTAGTCTTTTTTAAATGGAATTCTTCCTTTTCCTACATTTCCCTGTGGTCTCCATAAACTGTAAATCAGGGGTGTCCAAACTTTTTGCACAGAGGGCCAGATTTGGTGAGGTGAAAATGTATGGGGGCCGACCACTCAGTCTGACATTCTTTGAACTATTACAAATGTAAATTAACACGTAAATATGTAACTATATCACTTTGTATAGTTTGTTGTATATATTTATTTGCATTTGCTTTTATTTTGCTTTGTTTTACTCTGCTGTCTGCAGCTAGGTTGACATTGCAAATGAGAATTTGTTGTCAATTTCCTCATCAGGATAGATAAAGCTTAAAATAATTTTTTTAAAAATTACATGCCAATGAACTATTTTATGAAATCTGACTCTGAAATCTTTTTCAGAAACATGTATTTATTGATTTTGTTTAAACAAATCACATCAAAGTGGATGTTGACAAAGGACAGTATAGTCAATTGACTGAAATTTGACAAAACTGTGGTTTTGCTCATTACAAAAAACAACCCACTGAGACTTTAGTATTTATTCTCCTCAGAAGCATAAACAAAATAATTGACCTGTATTAATGTGAAGGGTGATACTGAGATCTCGACTGCAGTAAACAGGGCAGGTCTGGCTCAAAAACAGTGGTTTTGATGCACAGGATGTCACGCAGGTGTGAGTCACTTAGTCTTGTCCTCATGCGGTTCTTGTTAATGTTCATTACTGAGAACGTCTTCTCGCACAAGTATGTCGAGCCAAACAAACTCAGCATTTTTTTAGCAAATGTTCGAATCTCTTGGAACCTGTCTTTGTCCAGCTGGCGGTAAAAGTTTATAAGAGGGAGTTGCTGGTGCCGACTTTGACACTCCGCGTCACACTGCAGCTCAATGAGCTCCAGCTGCAGGTGGGCTGGAGCGTCATTAGGATCCACGGAAAAAGGAGAAGAAAAAAGTGTGATCTCCCTTTCAATAGCTGCAAAATCCCTGAAACGCTGTTGAAACTCCTCAGCCAGAGATGAGATGTTTGCTACGTACCTCCTCATTTGCGCACTGATATTGTTTGCTGGAAAACTGGTCATCATTTCCTGCAGCGATGGGAAATGTGTGGTATTGTGCTGCGTTTGTGACAGGTGACTTTGGAAAAGTAGCAGCTTTGTTCCAAAAGCTTTGATGTGTGAATACAACTGGCTTACCACTGCATTTTGCCCCTGAAGGCTCGTGTTCAGCGCGTTCAGATTTCGTGTTATGTCAACTAAAAATCCAAAATCAGCCAACCAAACAGGATCGGAGAGTTCTGGGACCGGTTGTCCCTTTTGTTCCATGAACTGTCCGATTTCTTTTCTGAGAGAGTAGAATCGCTGCAGTGCAGACCCCCGACTGAGCCATCTTATGTCATTATGATACACAACATCTCCATATTCAGCGTGGATGTCGATCAGAAACTGTTGAAACTGACGGTGACACAGGGCTCTGGAGCGAATATAATTAATAGCCTTTATCACCGGTTTCATAACGTGATCATATTTCAGATGTTTGGCACATAGAACTTGTTGGTGAATAATACAATGGAGTTTTACAGCTTTGCCTCCTTCTTCGCTGACTTTTTTACAGACTAGGGTTGATAGCCCACTTTGCTCACCAACCATAGCAGGTGCGCCGTCTGTAATAATCCCAGTGATTTTATTCCACTGTAGCTTCATGTCATCTACGGCGGAACAAACAGAAGCAAACAAATCTATTCCTCTCGTTTGGTCCTTAAGGCTCTGGAGGTCAAGTAGCTCTTCACTCACGTTCATTTCATTGTCCACTCCTCTCAAAAAAATCAGTAACTGAGCGGTGTCAGACGCATCCGTGCTTTCGTCGCAGGCTAACGAAAAAAAGTCAAACTCCACTCCTTTTGCCTCTAACTGTCTCTTAATATCAGATGAAATTTCTTCAATCCTCCGTGCCACAGTGCTACGAGCCAGGCAAACACTGGCAAACTCTTGCTTTTTTTTAGGACAAATTTTCTCCACCATTTTCATCATGCAGTCTTTAATAAATTCATGTGCTGTAAATAAATGTGCTATTAAAACAGCTTCAAGTTGCTTCAGTTTTTCGGTGCGTTCGTTTGCTGTTAGCTTATCATAGTTAGCATGTTTCGTTTGATAGTGCCGCTTAATGTTGAATTCTTTGAAAACAGCCACAGTCTCTTGACAAATTAAGCACACGCAGTTGTTTCGTATGTCCGTGAAAAAATACTCCGATTTCCACTTGTCCTGGAAACGGCGGCCCTCGTTGTCAACTTTCCTTTTTTTAGTTCCAGTTGCCATTTTAGAAATGGGCTAAAACGTACCACAGTGGTAATAGTTCACATAGGGGTCACGCGGCAAGAGTGCAGCCACAGGTCTACTGCCATCTTCTGGTGAAGGATGGCAGTAAAATTGCTTTTTTGTATGTGTGTATTCTTTACTGTGGGCAACTGTGCTGGCGGGCCACATATGATTGATTTCATGACAGACGCTTTGGGCCGGTGGAAATTTAGAAACGGGCCGGATTTGGCCCGGGGGCCGGACTTTGGGCATGCCAGCTGTAAATGCTCTGCTTGGCTCTGAATTCTTCATTCATTCAACTCCACAGGTCCATCTTCAACCCTATTTCTGAGGAATGACACCAGAAAGGTGGTTTGGATGCACAGGAGATGCATGCATGCCTTTAAATGCACAGGAGACACTTCAGGCCCCGCCCCCTCCAGGTTGTCAGCTGTGCCGCTCTGTCCCGTTCAACCAACAACTGAACATTTGAGGAAATGGGCTCCAAGTTTGGACATATTTTCAGTCTGGACTACAACCGCTGATGACGACAAACAATTATGAAGAAATACTGGAGAGATGTTGGTCTGAGGTCTGGACCTGATATGTGCAAATGTAGAGGCAGAACGAGTTAGAGACACAACTAATTAAGAAGGAATTCAAATGAAAGAAAACAAATGAAAATCGAGCAAAATAATGAAAAAAAGAAACAAAACTGAACAGAAATCAACAAAATAATGAAAAAAATGAACAAAACCTAACGAAAATTAAGATATTGGAAAAAAAAAATGAACAAAACCGAATGAAAATCAAGCAAAACAATGAAAAAAAACCCAAAACCAAACAAAAGTTGATTAAGATATTGAAAAAAATTAACAAAACCAAACAAAAATTGAGCAAAATAATGACAAAAATCAACAAAACCTAATGAAAATTGATAAAGATATTGAAAAAAAATGAACAAAACTGAACAAAAATTGAGCAAAATACTGAAAAAAAAAATGAACAAAACCGATATGTGCAAACGTTGTAACTAGTTACAGACTGAATGAATTAAGAAGGAATTCAAATGAAAGAAAAAGAACAAAAATTTAGCAAAATAATGAAAAAACTGGACAAAACCTAATGAAAATTGATTAAGATATTGAAAAAAAAAAAAAAGAACAAAACCGAACAAAAATCAAGCAAAAACAATGACAAAAATGAACAAAACCGAACGAAAATTGAGCCAAATACTGAAAAAAAAAAATGAACAAAACCGGTATGTGCAAATGTTGTAACTAGTTATAGACTGAACGAATTGAGAAGGAATTCAAATAAAGAAAAAGAACAAAAATTGAGCAAAATAATGACAAAATTGAACAAAACCGAACAAAAACTGAGCAAAAATAATGACAAAAATGAATGAAAATCGAGCAAAATAATGAAAAAAATCAACAAAATTGAATGAAAATTGAGCAAAATAATGAAAAAAAAAAAAAAAAGAACGAAAATCAAGCAAAATAATGACAAAAATGAACAAAACCCATCTGTGCAAATGTTGTAACTACTTATAAACGGAACAAATTAAGCAGGAATTCAAACAGGTTGTAGAAATCCACTGGATTTTTGTCCAAATGAATCTAAATATAGTTTAGCAGCAGCTGGAGGGTTCAAATTCAAACTGTCTGAACTATTAAGGTCCAAAAACACAAAGAAATGAACCACAGACTAAGAACAGTGGGTTTAGACAAATATGAACCTTTTAAATCGGTTTTACCTGCACTTTATATGTGGGTGTTTTTCTGAAACTGGTCCTAAAACTGGACAGAGGATTAAACATTCAACCCAGATGTAGACGAATGTTCTGAAGCAGGTTTGGAAGAACTTTACTGACATAAAAGAGAAACTATTTTTCAGAGAAAACAGATTTTTATCTGACGCTCGTACATAAATCCACATATAACATGGTCAAAAGGACACAAAAATTGCACGCTAATCTTTTCTTTATACCTTTTTATTCTCTCACAGGTGCATTTTGGGAATCGAAGTAAATATTCAAGGCAGAGTGTTTGACAAAAATGACCGCTGTTGTAAAATCACTGTTGATTTATTAGTGTTTAAATGTTCAGGTTCTGCATGTAACACCAGTGGACACGATGGGTTCCACACCAAACCTGGAATGAGACTGAGACTGATGCCAAACCCACATGTGTGGATTAGAAAAACCACTAGGATCCACACACTGAACACAGTGTCTGTATTTAGAGTCTATAGAAGAGCATTTACACACGTTTACACATCTGATGTACTGACACCTAGGGAGATTTAATGTCCATATTTGGGTCCTATTTTTGAACCCGATATTTGATTATAAATTCATTAATTATGGGATGGATCAGAGCAAAAGGATAATTGTTTTTGCATTTCTCTGAGGTCATCATTAGGTCCATCCTGGGGGTAAATATGTCTACATTTACCTTTTATTATTGGATCTAAACACATGAAAAAGTATCAGATACTAAAATAAACCCAGTTTCATGGAAAGATTCAGTTATTTAATGTCCCTTTCCTACGTATGTCCAGATTTGGGTCCTGTTATGTCTGCCTACACCTCAGATTCTGGAATGTGTGTTGAGGCTGGTTTTCAGGGTTCAGGTCAGAGTTTAGGTCACAGTTGGGGGTGGGGCCTTCAGTTGCCATAGTTACAGTGAGGAAAGAAAGGGAATGTGTTATGTTAATGAGCGTCCACACAAAGATGAGCAAAACAAAGAGTTAGAGGTGCATGACAGATGATATGATCAGAAGCCAAAAGAAGTCACAGTTATGGGGGTTACCGAGTTGTCTGCATGTGTGAAATAGACTTTTCATAGCGGAGTACCCCCTGAAATACATTTTTTACAGCAGAGTACCCCCTGAAATAGACTTTTTACAGTGGAGTACCCCCTGATATAGACTTTTTACAGTGGAGTACTCTCTGAAATAGACTTTTATAGTGGAGTACCCCCTGAAATAGACTTTTTACAGTGGAGTACTCTCTGAAATAGACTTTTTATAGTGGAGTACCTCCTGAAATAGACTTTTTACAGTGGAGTACCCCCTGAAATAGACTTTTTACAGTGGAGTACCTCCTGAAATAGACTTTTTACAGCGGAGTACCCTCTGAAATAGACTTTTTACAGTGGAGTACCTCCTGAAATAAAGTTTTTACAGCAGAGTACCTCCTGAAATAGACTTCTTACAGCAGAGTACCCCCTGAAATAGACTTTTTACAGTGAAGTACCCCCTGAAATAGACTTTTTACAGTGGAATACCCCTGAAATAGACTTTTACAGCAGAATACCTCCTGAAACACACTTTTTACAGAGGAGTACCTCCTGAAATAAAGTTTTTACAGCAGAGTACCTCCTGAAATAGACTTCTTACAGCAGAGTACCCCCTGAAATAGACTTTTTACAGTGAAGTACCCCCTGAAATAGACTTTTTACAGTGGAATACCCCTGAAATAGACTTTTTACAGCAGAATACCTCCTGAAACACACTTTTTACAGAGGAGTACCTCCTGAAATAAATTTTTTACAGCGGAGTACCCCCTGAAATTTATTTTTTTTACAATGGAGACCCTCCTAAAATAAACTTTTTTACAGTGGAATACCCCCTGAAATAGACTTTTTACAGCAAAGTACCCCCTGAAATAGACTTTATACAGCGGAGTACTTCCCTGATTCATATACAGTATGTACTTACTCGTTACTGTCCCCAATTTAATTCAGTTACTTATTTGATTTGAGTATTCAACCTGAGGTGTGCCTTTATATTTGATATTAAAATTTTTCAGTCCCATAATTTATTGATTTTTAATTGCGTTGTTATATAATTTTTTTCCTACTTTATTGTTTTATTTGCACAGAATATTTATTTATTTATTTATTTATTTTCACTTTTATACTTTTTGTGGTTGTTGTTTCTGGTTCTGGAATAAAGGACCAGTTGTTTGTCATTTTCAGACATGTCTGTTTCACATGTTTACTGTTCTTTTCACCAACTCAAATAATTGTTTAATCCAAATGAATCGAAGAAAATAATTGATGGATTAATTGGTTACAGAAATAATCAATAGCTGCGGCTCTGTTCCTCTTTAATCAACACTGTGACTGTAAAATAAACCAGACTCAGCCAGTACACGATGGACTGTACCTTTAATCTGGACGGGAATATTACAGCAATGTTAGTTGTCTTTTCCTGTAAAGCACACATCATCATCATCATCATCATGAGTGTCCAGGTCATTACCAGATACAGTGTGTCTGGATGGGCTGCCCTTGGTCCATCAGCTCCACATATCAGCTGTGTGACAGGTCATGTGATGAGAGAAGGGGAGGGGAGGGGGGGGGGGGGGAGGGGAGGGGAGGGGAGGAGAGGACAGGACAGGACAGGAGAGGAGAGGAGAGGAGAGGAGAGGAGAGGAGAGGAGAGGAGAGGAGAGGAGAGGAGAGGAGAGGAGAGGAGAGGAGAGGAGAGGAGAGGAGAGGTTTTGGTTTTCAAAGTCCCTTTATTTAGTCACTTCATACAGATTTTTAAAAAGAACATCCACAACTCCAGGACAAGAAATAAAGAGCAAAAATCAAACCCACCGTCGGAGTCCAAACCAACAGAAACAAAAAAACCAACCAGGACATGCAATCAATTCTCACGATTCAGAACTTGATAGTTAGTTCCCCATCCTCTTCCACCACACACAGAACCCCCCCCCCCCCCCCCCCCCCAAAGACCACACACGTGTAAAGTCTTGTATCTTGTCCATTAGTCTGTAATATACGTATTCCAGTCTGAGGCGAGACTTCAACAGTCCCTCAAAAACCGGCACAAGGTCCACACACCCAGTGTCCTGGGCCTTGGTCTTATGTGTCAGCCAGATGGCCAACTTTGCAGATCCAGATAGGAAGTTCAACAATGCACCAACAGTTTTTTTCCTTCATCTGATATTTTGGGCCAAAAATAAACACATCCAATGAAAAAGAACATCCAAATCCCTGAAACAACCTTTTTAACAGTTCAAATAGTGATCCTAGTCTAGGACACTCTACAAACAAATGTCCAAGGGTTTCAGACTGAGAACAAAAGAGGCACTCCTCTCCCACCCCAGGATCAATGTGCGCCCATATCTGTTTGTGGCTATTGCACCATGTACAACCCTCCACTGGAGGTCTGCTGTCCGCTTTTCAATGGGCAGCTTGTACAGGAACCGCCAGCTGCCCTTCGGGGAAACATCTGGGCCAAAAAACTCAGTCCACCATGACTCCCTAACTTCAGAGAGTGACTGGAGATGGAGAACTTTAACACAGATCTGATACAACTCCTTTTTTCCAACGTCCTTGAACTTGTCCAAGTGTGGTGTTGTAAAAGACAGCAGCTGACCCTCCCCCTCCTGCCATTACCCCACTGCAGGAGAAATCGACAAGGTGGGGAAGCTGTATTCACTGCCCTCACTCCACTGATCACATTGGGATTGATCTCTCACAAAGAGTCTTAACTGGGGTGGCAGAGTCTCACAAACTTCTTTCACCACCCTATTAAACAACCAAATGGATACGATTTTACTCCCCTCTCTCAGGACATTGACAAGAAGGACGGCCATCTTCATTAGATGTCCTAGTTTGTTGCAACCAGCTCCTCTAAGACTGGCCTGCAGGCTGGCAGATTGCAGGGCTCAAGTCTTCAGGAAGTCATTACAAAACAATGGCTCCTCAAAAACCCACATTCCCGGAGTCTGATTACAAGCTCGTTCAAACCTTAAAAACTGCCAAGCCTGTAGAACAGAACTGTAAAAAGGTGTAAGTCCAGTCAGGTCAAGCTCTGCACTCTTTACCAGGAACAGTTGCTTATCATAGCACAAATGCCCAGCTCTCCACATCAGCAGTCGCGCTGTCTCCAACCATCTTGGTCCACTGTCATACAGAAATCTTTGTGCCGTTTGCAGTCGGAATGAGGCAATTCTTGATGTAATGTCTATAAGTCCTTGCCCACCCTCAGCTACAGGAAGGTACAAAGCTGCTGCTCGGATCCAGTGTTTACCAGACCAGAAAAAGTCCAGGACTGTCCTCTGAATATCCTCTATAAGACCACTCGGTGGTGTCAAAGGGATAAGTTTGTGTCAAAGAGTCAAGGCAACCAAGTTATTAGCAACCAGAACTCTTCCCCTAAAAGACAGCTGGGGTAGCAACCATTTCCATTTAGACAACCGGGTACACACTTTCTCCTTAATTCCCTCCCAATTCCTTTGTTGATACCCATCGGTACCCAGGAAAACTCCCAATACCTTCAGCCCCTCCCTCCCCAATCTAAGACCTCCAGGGAGAGTGGGCACAACCTGATCCCTCCATTGACCAACATCAGCGCTTCACTCTTTGTCCAATTCACCCGTGCAGATGTTGCTTTCTCATATACAGACAGGGTGTCTTGCAAACATTGAACATCCTCCTGACTAGACACAAAAATGTTTACATCATCTGCGTAAGCAGAAAGCGTTAGACAATGCTCAAAACCACTGGGCCCAGGCATGGAAAACCCACTGAGCCGGTCCCTGAACCTGCACAGCAGAGGTTCAATTGCCAAACTATACAACTGGCCTGAGATGGGACAGCCCTGCCTTATGCCCCGCTGCACAGGGATTGGCAGGCTTAGCCCTGCCCCCATTTTCACCAAACACTGTGCATTGTAGTAAAGTAAACCCAACCAAGACACAAAGCCATCACTAAAACCAAAGCCCGTAGTGTGGAGAACAAGTAAGAGTGATTCACCCTGTCAAACACTTTTTCCTGATCCAAAGAGAGAACGCCAATATTTACATTTTGACAATTACACACATCAATGAGATCTCTAATAAGAAAAATATTGTCCATGATATTCCGGTCCATCACATAGTAGCTCTGATCAGCATCAATAATATTTCGGAGTACTTCTTTTAGTCTGTTAGATAAAGCTCTAGACAGTATCTTATAGTCTGAGCAGAGCAAGGCAACTGGCCTCCAGTTCTTTAATAGTGCCAGGTCTCCCTTTTTAGGCAGCAGGGAGAGTATTGCCCTCTGACAGGACACCGGGAGAGATCCAGTTTTGTAGCACTCCAGGAAAACACCGTGCAGATCATGACCAATAATGTTCCAGAAGTTTTTAAGAAAGTCCATGGACAAACCATCGATCCTTGGTGCTCGTCCAGATGCCATCTGGTTAACAGCAGATGTTAACTCCTCCAGGGTCAAGTCTTTATCAAGATCTGCTCTTTCCCCCTCACTGAGCTGAGGAAGGTCCTTCAGAAGCTCTTCACGACACTTCAGGTGGCAAGGTTCTGCACTAAACAGGTCAGTGTAAAAATCCATGGCATGCTTCCTCATCACAACTGGGTCAGTTGTAATGCTTCCCCCAGGTAGCTTTAAAACAGCCATTGATTCTCTTTCAGCCACTGATCTCTCCAGGTTGAAGAAGAGAGACGTTGGAGCATCCATGTCCTTAAGCTGGAGGAAACGAGACCGGACCAGGGCTCCCTTAACTCTCTCCTGCAGGAGTGAGCTCAGCTCCAACCTTTTCCCTTCCAGTAGGGGGCCAGTGATATTATTTACACACCTACTTAAACCCTCTTCAATACTCATAATATCTTTTTCAAGATCCTTAATTTCACTTTTTATTCTAGCAGAGGAATAGGCGGTGCACTGCTGACAAAATACACGTATTTGTGCATTTGTGCCTTACCAACCTCCCGCCAAAGCTTCAGGGAACTAAAATTTTCTTTCTTAGATTTCCAATTAATCCAGAAGCGTTCAAAAAGTTGACAGAAAATTTTGTCATGTAACAGTTTATTATTAAAGTGCCAACAGGACTTAGCCCGTTCGCCTGGCAAGGTTATGATTTCAACTGTTACTAAATGATGATCCGTAAAACCAACTGGACTTATACTGCAGTGAAGTAATCTGGGGCTGAGAGTTTTTGAAATGTAGATTCTGTAAGTAAGTAAGTAAGTAAATTTATTTATAGAGCACTTTTCACAGACAGAGTCACAAAGTGCTTTATCAATTCAAATCAGAATCAAATTAAGTTTACAGAGACCCAACAGAATCCTTCAGGAGCAAACACTTGTGATTGGTGACAGTGGCGAGGAAAAACTTCCCTTTAACAGCAGAAACCTCGAGCAGACCCAGACTCCTGAAGGATGGCTGTCTGCCTTGACCAGTTGGGCTTAAAGAGAGAGAGAGAGAGTAAAGGAGGAGAAAAGAGAGAGCGATAGAGATATAGAGAGACCGGTGGGGGGGGGGGGGGGTGACACATGGAATACGTTATGATGAATACATAGAGTGTAATCAGTTTGTGGTGGCCCTGGGTCAGGTGGAAGACTGAAAAGCCTTTTTGAACAGGAGGGTTTTGAGGTGTTTCTTAAAGCTCTCTACAGAGTCCATGGACCGTAGGTGTAGAGGCAGGTCATTCCATAGACGTGGTGCCACAGCTTTAAAAGACCTGTCACCGCGTGTGCTAAAACAGGTGCGTGGAACCATCAGCAGGTGCTGTCCTGAAGACCTCAAGCTACGAGTCGAGCTGTAGGGCTGGATCAGGGAAGCAATGTATGCAGGGGCCTGGCCATGTAGGGCCCGGAAAGTTAGCACAAGAACTTTAAATGAAGACGATATAGAACAGGGAGCCAGTGGAGAGATTTAAGGATGGGAGTGATGTGGGCTCTCCTGTTTGTGCGGGTCAGAAGCCTTGCAGCAGAGTTCTGGACAAACTGTAGACGGGCCAGCTCCTTCTTGTTTAAGCATGTAAACAGGCTGTTGCAGTAGTCTAAGCGAGAACACACAAAAGCGTGAACGATCATCTCGAGCTCATTTATGGACACCGTAGACCTGAGTTTAGAGATGTTGCGTAGTTGGAAGAAACAGTTTTTGACTAGGTGTTTGGAGTAGAATTCTAAAGACATGTCCTGGTCAAAGATGACACCCAGATTCCTCAGTTTGGTCTTTACCGAGGAACTCAGGTCTCCAAGGTGATGTTTGATCCCTGGGATTGCACTATCCGGGGCAATGATGAGGGTCTCAGTTTTGCTGGAGTTCAGCTGGAGGCTGTTATCATTTAGCCACTGCTTCAGCTCTGACAAGCAGTTGATTAAGGAACGCAGTTTGTGGGGCTCAGAGGAGTTAAAGGAGCAGTATATCTGGATGTCATCCGCAAATAGATGATAGGAGACATCACTATAGTGTTGAATAATGTGGCCAAGTGGGAGGACATAGAGTAAGACTGTCTAGTCTAGCTGCACACATCTGGTTATTACAGACCCTGACCCACGTGTACTGTTGGGATTGTGGGTGTTTTACTCTAAAAGAGTCCAGCAAGTTCATATGTAATATGGCAGTGTTAAGTGTCTGAGATGACTGAGGGTGGGGTTCCTCTCCAATCCTATCAACAGTGAAATTTAGGGTACAGTTGAAGTCACCACCAACAATAATATAATCTTGCTGATGCACTGACAGTTCATCTTTTAAATGAGTGTAAAAATTAACTCTCCCCATTCTACTGTTTGGGGCATAGATGTTAACAAAACAGTAAACTGAGTCCTCTATAGTTGCTCTGTCAATTAACAGACAACCCTTTATAACTTCTTTGCAGGATAAAATAGATGTAGCAGAATCTTTAAATAGAACAGCTACTCCTGCACTGAAATTTGTCCCATGGCTGAGTCTATAGGAACCCTTCCACCAAAGACCCCACTCTGTCTCATCTTGTGTGATCGTGTGTGTCTCTTGCAAAAACAACCAACACATCAGTCTTTTTGGTCTGAAACCTCAGAAATCAGTGCCCTCTTCTGTCTGTCCCTACCACCATTAATATTCAGAGACCCTATTTTAAGGCTCCTCATAGATAAAACAGAGAAGGTAGGTAGACAGATATAACCAATCAGAAACCAGAGCAGATAGACAGACACCCAGTGATGCATTATCATTTCAAATTATTAGATCTTCTGGTTTTACCACTACTTTTCCTCAAAGAGGTGATGTGTTTTTTAAGACGAAACCGCTTTTTTTCATCCAGGAGGTCGAAACCAACCTTTCTTTTCAGTACATTAACCGATCTAATAAATTTCTCAGTATCTTTTAAAGCAATCTTCCAGTTTCACAGATTTTTTGAAAGTTTTGTCCAAAAATTGATTGATATCTTCCAATGGGTACAGGTCCACACTCCTGTTTGAGCTTCCAGAAATAGAAATATTATCTGACTCATAATCATCATCCATATCATCTGCTGTACATGACGCCTGGCTGTTACACAGAAGGTCATCTGCAGAATGAGAAAGGCTCTGACAGTCCTCAGCTGCACACTCCTGTCCTGCTGTCTCACTAACTCCCTCCATCATAATCTTACCGCTTTCTCTGTGATCAGGAGCCGCCTCCACTACTCTGACATCTGACTCATGTCTCCTAACCTGGAGGACTGGCGCGACCTCCTGGAGGCATCGGCTTCAGGCACACCGGTCCCGGACTCATCGGTCCCGGACTCACCTGCTGCCATAGTGGTCCCGACCGCCACTTCGGTGCGGGTGGGGCCGCTGGCATTATCACCCTGCTGCTTATGAGGACACACAAACCGCTTCTGTCCCACATCACCACACTCAAAGCATTTCATCTGTCCTGAACTGGCATACACCATGTAGGAAGCGTCTCCATGTTTGACACAGAAAGACACCTCCAAAGTCTGTGTCTGCGAGTCCAGGAACATGAACACCTGTCTCCTCAGAGACTGGACATGCTTCAGTTTGGGGTCTTTACACCCCAGACCAACAGTTCTCATTCCGCTCGCAAATTTAGCAAAACGGCGAAGCTCTTTCTCTAACAGCTCATTTGGAATGAACAGCAGAACACCGGATTTGGTTATCCGCATTGACAGAGCCAACAGCGGAGAAACCTGCACGAACAGGTTGTCATATCAGTCCCTGGACTCTTGTATGTTTTGTCTGTCTTGTGTGTCATTTCCTGTTTTATTTTGTTAAGTCCTCATCTTGTGTCAGGTCTGGTGTCTTTACTTCCCTTCCCTTCCCTGATTGTTTCACCTGTGTTGATAGCCTGTCCCCACCCTGATTTGTTCCACCTGTGTCTCATTGTCTTCCCTCCCTTCTGTGTATATAAGCCCTGTGTTTTCCCCTGTTCATTGCCAGTTCGTATTCCTCCCTCGTGGTGTGTTTACCTACCAGCGTTCTTCTGATCCTGTTTGTCTGCCTGCCTGTTTGTTCCTGACCTGGATTGTTCCTCGACTTCTGAGATTTGCCTGACTCCCTACTAGTACTTCAGCCTGATCTGCCACTCTGGTGTTCGACCCTTTTTGCCCGGATTCATGGTTTGTGTTTTTGCGTTTCCCCTTTTGTACTGTTGCCTGATTGCTAGACTCCCTGTGTATGACCTAGTATGTCCCCTGACGCTCCTCTGCTTTCTCCTAGTCGGGTTCCCCTCGTGTGCTCCCGACCCGAGCAGTGAGCTTCCTCTTTTGGATTCGGACGCCGTGACGAATCCACGCAAACAATCCTTCGAGGATTCACTCAAGACCCCTTTGTGTGGACTGTTTATCCTGTCCGTGTTTAATAAACACCACTTAACTGTATTTTTGTCTGTGGGTTGTGCATTTGGGTCCAGACCTCGTACTACCGGTTCTAACACAGTTCCCCGATGAAACACACCACCTTCAATGAACAGGTGACATGAGGTCCACTTTTCAGGAAAACATCGACCACCTTATTCATGCGAGAAGCATACAAAATGTTTCATGTCCACCTGTTCTCCTGCTGCTGGTAGAACCTCTTCCACGGTGACGGCACCGTTTGGAGGGACTATCCGTACACCATGCCGTATAAGACGGAGGTGGCATCTCTGCATACGCCATACCTCCGGCAGCAACACAACTAATCTAATAAATTAATAAAGACAACACCTTACCTGATAATGCAGTTGAATCAGTGCAGAAAACAGCTGAAAAACAGACCCGAAAACCAGTTCAAAACTCTGCGCCACTCACACCACCACCACAATCACTGGAAACAGAGGAGAGGGAGGAGGAGAGGGAGGAGTGGAGGGGAGGAGAGGAGAGCTCCGTTAAGTCAGTAGTAGAACAGCTGCATTAAAGTGGAAGTTCAGTGACTGTGGTTTCAAAGTAAAACTCAGAAAAACACTGACACAAGATGACGAGTGTTCTTTCCACAACAGCTTTTCATTTGTTCCTTGTGCCAGTATCCACATTTCCTGAAATTTTCATCAAATCCATCCATAACTTTTTGAGTTATCTTGCACACAGACAGACAGACAGACAGACAAACCAACACCGGCAAAAACATAACCTCCTTGGCGGAGGTAACAACAGATAAAAACAATGTCATAAAACCCACACTGAAATAAAAGTCAGTTTAAACAACATCTTCAGCTGCTTTTCAAAACATTCAACATAAAGTACACAGTGACAGTGGACCAATTCCATGGTCTGGAGGCTCCTCTAGTTTTGAAGTGTGGGGTGTGTGTGTGTGTGTGTGTTTGTTTGTGTGTGGGTTATTCCAGTGGTTCCCAGCCTTTTTCGTCCCATGACCCCATTTTAACATCACACCCCAGGATGTAAACACCAAACCAGTCCAATGCCATCTACAAACAACATGTGCACTGTCTTCAACACATTTGGATCCAACTGACTAACTGAAGTTAAGTATTAACTTAAGATGAAACTTGGTATCGTTTGGCATTTGATCACTCTTTGACCTTAGCGTTCCACAGCTCCCACCATTTTTTCCCAAATATGGTCAGTTTTGGCTCCAATAAAACACAAACTCCTGGCCTTGAAACAACAGTGTTAAATGTGTGACATGATCAAACTTCTGTCCAGTTTTTACACAGTCTGTGATGCTGTGAAGCTTTTTTCTGTGTTCTAGAACAGGGGTCTGCAATCTTTATTATCAGTCAGAGCCATTTTGCCCCCTCTTCCACCAAAAAAAATTGTCTGGAGCCGCAAAAAATAGCAGAGCTTATAAACTTTTAAAAGTTTTAATCTTTTTTTTTTACATTTTATCTGTTACAACCACTGAATACAACAAACAGAAGTGCAGTGTGGAATGGATTCTGGAGTATGATTACTCTAAAAGTACACAGTAAAAGTAGTTCATAGTATTTGTGTTAATAGTATATGAAGTACTAATACCAAATATATCAAATTCATGAGGTACTTATGGAAAAGTTAATTTTATTCATCATTGAATTTAATCTTAAGCCTATTTCAGATGAAAAAACACACTTTTGTAGCTTGGAAGGGAATCTGTTGTAGGATTACTCCAAAAGTACACAGTACTCATACTCATACAGTCGCTCTATGAAAAGTATCGCTATTTATGGAAATGATTCTCTTCAAAACTCAACGCTGCCTCCACAGTTCCCAGTTGTACTGCTCCATATTCTCCGTCTGGGTTCACATCTGCAAGCTCCCGGAAAATGGACAGAATTACGTGAGTAAAATACAAAGGACGGACAGAACCCTCCGTCTGTATCTGTCGGCGTATTTAACGTAGAGCATAAATGAGCCCTTACTTTTGTTGTCTGGAAGGCACATTCGCTCCATGCAGTTCATCTACTGCAATTGTCGAATGAGTAGCGCACAAGAAAAACACTAGCAGCTGGCTTGACCATGCAGAGGAGAATGGCGGCTGGTTTGACCGCAGTAAAGGGAGGAGCCACTACAACGAGGATGAAGAGACACATGAGGCTCTGGAGCCGCAGGTTGACCACCCCTGTTCTGGAAAGTTTCATATATCCTCCCAGTTCCACACAAATCTATACACTGGACCTGATCAAGCCAAACCATCATAAACAACATTAAAGAGGGGAATATACAGTAGTTTACTGCTGAGAGGAAGCATGACTGGTGAACTGCCATTTTGAAATCAGTACTTTGAGATTTCACTATAATGGTCTTTTGGACTCACAAGTGACCATATTTGGACAAATCAAGAGTATGAGGGGTCAGAGCCATCTGTGAGGGCTCCTGGCTGAACTAATGTTAAACATTAGCTTATTAATTCAATAAGATGGTAAACTAGTCACATTCATACATCTGAGGCTCCGCCCACACAGCAAGTCTAATGCAAAATTCAGACTTTTTGGTGAAACCCGATTTTTTTTTTTTTTTTTTTTTTTTTAAGTGTTGGTTCATATTCCACATTAAATGCAACTTCTATCAGTTTTGAGTCTGAACTGAGTGTGACCCTGAAGTGACCCACATGCACTAAAGAGGTCCTGATGGAATATGCGACCACGCAGACACACACTGTGTTTACAGAAGGAAATATGGTTTTCCTCCGCTCCTCCTCCTGGGACAAACAACTGTGACGTTTGTCGCATTTTGATGATGTAAAGGTTGGATAAATGCAACCTGGATGTTCAGACTGAAGTCCCATTGGAAAATATCAGATCTGTATCAGATTCAGGACCACATATGAAAGCGGTCTGGGTCAGATTTAGGACCACATATGAAAGCGGTCTGGGTCAGATACAGGACCCCATTTGAAAGTGGTCTGGGTCAGATTAGTGCTGTTCAGACTGTCTTTAACAGATCAGATACAGGTCACATATGAACGAAAATATCTGATTTGTACCACATTTACCTGCATCTGAACGGAGCCTTAGTTCCAAAAATGTGCTTTTTAAAAGCAAGCTCTAAAAAATACATAAACACATCAATATGTATTTTTTGTGCAGTGTCAAACACTCATACCGATGAGCACAGAAAATAAGCTATTCAAGGGGCAGCAATAAAAAAAAAAATTACACATTATATTTTCATTAAACTGATTTTTCACTGCCATCTGACCTAATCATTGATATCACAATGATTCATGATTTTTTAAATAACCTTTAACCTTTTAAATGTCAGGTTTTTGTCATTATGCCACCATGTTTTCACATGAGAAAACTAAATATAAAGTATTTTCAATATTCCACATGCAAAGTAGGGTTACGACCAGGGATGTGTCATAGAAGCAGCAACGTTGATTTGTATCCATTATTATTTTTGTGAAATGCCAAATACACAAAAAAAGATGTGTTCTGTAATGCTCAGAGTACGAAAACTGAACCCAGATGCACGACCCAGAGACAGACTGAAAAGTTCACAGTGTTTATTAAACACCAAGCTCACTGACAGTTCAGTAAAAATGATACAGTACAAAATCTTGAGGATAATGGTGGCGGGGATCTTCTCAGGGCAAGTTCCCCGGACCGGAGACGAAAACCCACTGTCCAGTTTGGTAGTACACGTCGGTTTCCCCAACTGGGAAGAAGCAGAGGGAGGTCAGTGGCAGAACCAGGTCATACACGGGAAGGCAGTCAAACAGGCAACAGGACATAGGGATCAGGCTAGCTCACGTACCGTTTAAATCAGGCGAGGAGGTCAAAACCAGGAGGTCAGAATGGGGCAGACAAAACCGACAGGGATAAGGCAACAGGCAAAAACAGAGATGGCAAACCGGGTCAAACACAGGTAGACAGACAGGATCAAAAACGCTGGTAAGTATCTCACGAGAAAATACAAACTGGCAACAAACAGGGGAAAACACAGGGCTTAAATACACAAAAGGGAGGGAAGACAATGAGACACAGGTGGAACAAATTAGGGCGGAGTCAGGTAATCACACAGGTGGACACAATCAGGGACAGGAAGCAAAGACACCAGACATGACACATGAGGGAAACTTTACAAAATAAAACGGAAAGGAAATGACAGACAACATAAAAGACAGACAAAACCAGACTATCGTCTGGAGACAGGCTTGACAGTGTTCTACATTCATCAGTTTATACAACAGTACAAAAGTGTGTATACACACACACACACACTTACACACACACACAACCACACACATTCTGTGTGAAAAACAACAGTGGAACCCATGTTTAGCTGCAGCAAAATTAAAGACACAACGGTTCAATTCAGAAAAACTGTGATTGAATAATTTCTTTAATTGATTTGAGTCAATTACCTGATTAATCATTTCAGCTCTATAATATATATAGTGTAGGTTCCAACCTTTTTTGTACTCCTGACCCCATTTTAATATCACAAATTTCTGTCGACCCATGACATTCAAAACTGAGACATTTTTTGCTACAATTAATTTGTTTATGATCATGTAATAGTTTTCTATCCTCTGTTTCAAATCCAGGTTAATGTTAGAGGACACTTAGTCTATATAATGTATATTATTGTGGACGGAGGCAGAAAAGCCAAGTGTAGATTACTGCACAAACAGAGAATTGGATTTTCCTTGGTCAGGATATGTACAGTCAGTCCATCTTGGATTTACAAGGTTGACAATTAATACTGAACAAACAAGAACTCAAACTATGAATTATGAAAGAGCTGCAGCATCTGAAACTGACCACAACAAACATTTGACAGATAAACAGAACCACAGTGCTGCAGTTTCACAACCACAGTTTGCCTGATATGTTTGGGATTGGCTCTGTCAACTCAACACAGATTTATATTATTAGTAATTTCATTTCTTATTTATTTTTATAACAATTTTTGTATCAATCAATAGAAATTTCAGGCGTCCCCATGTGGGTTCCCGACCCCAAGGTTGAAAAACACTGATATATAGGTATTTTTATATATACTTTTATACTTTTGTTATTTCTTTTTTTTTTTTTTTTTTTTTTTTTTATATATATGTCCTTTTACTTTTATATGTTTTGTGTTTCTTGTTTCAGCTGGTTCTGGAATAAAAGACTTTTTATTTTAATTTTTTTATTTATTATTATTATTATTATTATTATTATTATTATTATTATTATTATTATTATTTTAAACTTTTTTAGGCATGTCTATTTCACATTTTCACTAGGCCTATTTTCCCCCTCTTCAAAGAGTCGTTTAATCGAATCAGGGGATCAAAAAAATCGATGGATTAATCGATAACAATAATAATCGATAGCGGTGGCTCTATTTTATTGTGAAGGCTGTATCCGGTCGTGCGTCGGTACGCGTCGGGTCTTTACTGGGTTTAGAGTCTAGTCCAGTTCGGCTGCATTCCTCCTCTCTCTCTCTCTAAAGCCTGGCCGCTAGAGACAGAGAAAGAAAGAAAGGAGGAGGAGGAGAAGGAGGAGGAGGAGGGAGAGAGAGAGAGAGAGAGAGAGAGAGAGAAAACACAAATTATCATTCACAGCCGCTCTGCTTGTACGTGTTCCCGGAGAGGAGTCCCATCGCACCGGGCGGACGCAGCCAACAGACCGGGCCTCGCTACACCAACGGCGGCCAGACCTACCACCTCTTGGAGCTACAAGAACCGTACAAAAATGGGTGTATTCCGGTGACGGGAGTTCTCGGTGATGTGTACCGACAAGAGAGAGAAAGAGCTTCGGTGAAAGAGCCCCCCCCCCCCCTCCACGGAGCCTTTTCCACGGCGGATATGTCCTGTTTTTAAAATGAGGATTTGCAAGATGGCTGATGACAGCTAGCCATAACAAGGACAGAGCAGCGGCGTCCCCTTAAGAGCAGCAGGCTAGATTTTTGGTATATTTTATTAGCTCTATCTATAAAAAATCATATCTGCTTTTATAAATAATGACAGTAGCTTGTGTTAGAAAGTGCCAGAACATCTGTCCGCTGTAGTGTTTGTCTGTACCTGTGCAATGGGAGAAAATGGTGAGGTGACGTCTGAGGCGATTTAGCCGACCAAATCTGATGTTAGCTTAAAGGCTAAAGACGACAATAGGTAAATAAGGCGGAGAGCAAAGGAAAAAAGAGGCCAGGGAGATTGGGAATACGAATCTGTGGGTTCGGAGGAGATATTTGATCGATGTGTCGGGGAAGGGGGTGGGGGGGAAGAGGAGGCGAAAGGCTCCGCAACAGCAGCCAACATTCCTGCGGATCCTAAAACCCTTTGTTTTGTGCGCAGGAGCTGGACTGGACTATTAAAACGATTAACTATGCAGTAAACAGCCTCGAAATGATGGCCCGGCTATGATTTGCTCTTTAATGAGATTATAAGGCCTTTGTTGTCGACTGAACACTCGCAGAAAAAGCCGAGGCCTTGTGTACAGATATGCGAGCTGTGCCACATAGCAGGCGTTCTTATTATTCATCCACAGAAAATGAGCCTTTTATGTGGGACTAGTGAAGGGCTTCAGGTACCAGGGGGGCATTTGTCTGCTCTGTGAACAGTATTTCTCGTGTTACTGCCAAACATCGTTGGGTACAATAATAATAATAATTGCATTGGATGGTGGATGGTCGAGGCTCCTCAGATACTTATTTATGATTCTGTGGACAAAAGCATCGTGGCTGAGATGTGATTATTAAGGGAATCAGTCCAGTCACCGAGGTCCAGTTAATACAGATTCAGGTCTAAGAGCTCTCTCTGGTGTGAATAGTATTCAGGGTGTGGACTCAAGGCAGCCTTTTCATGGTTTTCATGCTTGGTTTGTTTGCCTGAATTGGTCCACAGTCAATCATAATCCGACAGTGAAGTAAGCTGGAGGTGAAGGCCTGAGCAGACAGACAGCAGGACAGGAGGATCAAGTGTCTTTTCATGTGCTGTACAGAGATTGATTCACCTTCAGAGGAACTGTATACATATTTAGTTCTCTGTGCCTTGTTTGCGTTTATGGTTTACCTGTAGCTGACAGGCTTTTAGCTTCCTGTAGGCCTGCACACACATATCTAAACATTCACAGCAGCTGTAAAGGCAGACGCTGTGTGGGATTTAGAGGAAAGGAAAGCACCGTTTACTGTAATCTGTATCACGTCAGCCTCTGCTGTGTGTGTTGAAATCACCCACGTGTTGTCATTCTCTCCCAAAGCCTTTTCTGGTCGATTTCTGGAATTTGCCTTCATGCTGCAGCAATAAGCAATACATGTTATCTGTCAGGGAGACTCGTCTCGACTAGTTTGGTTACAAGGATTGAAGTCTTTCAGGGGAGGTCTGTTTTTATCTTCTGTTTTTTTTTTTTTTTTTTTTTTTGAGACTGGTTTTGAGCTTTCTGCTTACTGTGTTGTGAACAGAGACAGATCTAAGTGGAAGGCAGACTAAGTGTATGCCTGCTCCTGCTCGCACCATGATGGCCTCTGACATGGCTGAGACATGGAGGAACTGTTTTGAGGAGGAGCTTATCTGCCCGATCTGCCTGCACGTGTTCTCAGACCCCATCCAGCTGCCCTGCAAGCACAACTTCTGCCGGGGCTGCATCAGCGAGGCTTGGGCCAAAGACTCGTCTCTGGCCCGCTGCCCTGAGTGCAATCACGCTTACACGCAGAAGCCCAGCCTGGAGAAGAACCACAAACTGTCTAACATAGTCGAGAAGTACAACGCCCTCAGTGTGGAAAAGGCCTCCACGCCTGCTCTGCAGTGTATCCTGTGCCGCCGAGGCCCGCCGCTCCCTGCAGTCAAAGTGTGTCTGCGCTGCAACGCCCCGTGCTGCCAGTCCCACGTTCAGACGCACCTGCAGCAGCCGTGCTCGGCCCTGGGGCACCTGTTGGTGGAGGCGGAGGCGGTGAAGGCCTGGACCTGCCCACAGCATGACGAGTACAGACTGTACCACTGTGAGGCTGAGCAGACAGCGGTGTGCCAGTACTGCTGCTTCGCCCGCTGCCACCCCAGCCACGGGCATGCAGTCACTGATGTGGAGCTACGACGCAACGACATAAGAGTAAGCACAAAACTGTCCACATGTGCAGGGTTTTCCCTACTTTACTAAATGGAGGCGCAACACCCAAGACATTTGGGGCTCCACCTAAGCCAAATTTACGTACAGCCCATGTGGAAAGAATGTCATGCTTTTTGGGTGTTGCTAATTTATTAGGGGTGTGTATTGGCAAAAATCTGGAGATACGATACAAATCACAATACGAGGATCATGATGCGATATATCACGATATATCATGATACTGTTAAAAAGGCAATTTTTTTGTTTCTTTTTTTTAAAAGGGTATTTCCTGGCAGAATTGAATTACAACAGAAATATGTACAAATACTAAACACATTTTTATTTGATCAGAACAGGATCTAATGCTTTATCACAAAATTTTTCTAAGTGTCTTAGTTTCCAAAGGAACTACCATCTGCCTCTCAGACAGTAAAAAGTGTTTTTAGGATGTTTCAAATAACCATTATTTAATAAAACAGTGTTAAATAATAATAAATAAGGTATAAACAATAAAGAAAACCAAAAAAACAAAAATGAACCTCTGCCATATCGCCATTTGAATAAGTACCTAAAAATATTGATACAGTACTTTTTAATATCGATACAGTATTGTGAAATGAAATATTGCGTTATATTGCAGAACCAATGTTTTCTAACACCCCTATTATTAATCACTCTTAGCTTGTCCATTTCCAGAGTAATGGTCCAAAATAATGTGACACTAGGGCAGAGTAATATATCAGATTTATTTGATTATGCCAGATTTAGCTTTTTACCTGTAGTGCAAAATTAATAATTCTTCTGTCTTCCTAAAGATGAAAAAAAAACCCAAAACTATTTGCTTTGTAATATTTTCATTGGGATGACGTTTTTCCAGTCATTGCAGATCAGTGGTGCTATTATTGTATGTAAATAATGAGTATTTTATAAAAAAAAAAAAAAAAATAGCAAGCATTAATCCACGTTGTTTATTGATATCACTTATATCCAGTTTTAGTGCAAGTTGACCAATGATGGATACTGTAAGGCTGACATTAGGATAGATTAGAGGAGGGAAAAGCCAATAACCAATTAATTGACCAACATTATCTATCTCTCCCCTCCAGAACATTTTGATTAGAAATTAATGTGTACTAACCAGAGTGAACATCCAAGTCAAAGTCATGAAGGAATAAATACCTGATCAAAGAAATCTGAGAGACTACCAGTGAATATTAGACTCAAAGTCATTACTCAATAGCCTACATGTGGAACAGAACATTAGTGGTATTTATCTTGTGAACCATTATTTTCATTATAAGGAAGCCTAGTATTATTTACTGTCCACTATTGGAGCCGACCTCTACCCATAGCTGTAGTTTGTAAAAGGTCCGTTGGCTAAAGCAATAAATCAATTCCCAGTTTTAGTACAGAAAATTATTGTAAATCATGTTTTATCTTGACTTTATGTTGACAGGAAAAATGGGACGACAGTTTATGGCCATGTTTCCATCCCTATTTGACAATATTCATTTTTATGTGAATTTTTTTTTTTTTTTTTTTTTTTTGCAGGAGGAACCTTAAATTCCATAAACCTCTGTAAGGCATGGGGAAATGCTGTAGTAATAAGAAATGTTGTGAAAATCAACACTGTTTTTAGTCAAAGAACGTAACATTTTCTTGTTGGGGAGTGGGGGGGGGGGGGGTAACTAACGAATCCCAAACCACAGCAGGACCTTAAAAACAACCACGACATCCTGAGCCCTCAGCCTCCGTTCCATTTTTTCTGGTGTCAAATAATTATTAATATCCTGGATTTTCATTATTTGCTCATTTGTTTTGGTCTTATCAAATGACAGGAGCCTATTTTAAACCTTAAAATGCCTCAGCAGCTTCAAACACACAGATATGAAGCAAAAAGATCTAAACGCATATATTTTTAATTGGGATAAACCACTGAACGTCCATTATTGCTGCTTTTAAAGACATTCAACTATCTTCACAGTCGAGGAAGCGGCTAAACATTACTCTTAATTGAATCCTGCAACATATGAGATAAAATAGAATTGGATTAGTAACAATAAAGTAGATATTAAAGAGGACACTTATTTACCCAGCACAGAATACTAACTTGGTAGTGATACAATATAGAAAAATATAAACTCTAATAACTCTTAAATGAATATTATTGAAGGCTTTGCAGTCTTCATCTTAATTTCATCTGTACCGTTTGACTTGTTTTACTTCAAGTGTGAATAGAAACACATCCAAACACTGAAATATTTAGTTTTTACCTAAATGTATTCCTGTATATCATGGTGTTGAACATGTTATTATTCTAATTCTCTGGAATGTTCTGCTTTTAGATTTAATGTAAACAAAATGGACACGATTGGAACTAAATCACAAAATCAGGGACTACAGATATGTTTTGGTTTTGATGCTTTGTTTTTATAATTTGTCATTTTAGAGTCTTTTACATCTTGTTCTGTCTTGTAGATCATCTGCATCTATCGTCTTATTTCCTCAACTTTGACTATGGATCAAAAATCAGCATTTAGACCGGAAAGATATACTGATTTGACACGTTAAGTCATGATGAGTATCAGTCTTGACTAATGTGAAAACGCTTCTTGTAATATGTCACTTAGCTGTATTTGCAGTTTCAGAGTTTGTTGTCACGCAGGAGTCATTAGAGACAGAAATCAAACATCAGCAGGACAAAGGTCACAGATTAAAATCACTCTGCTGCATAAAGTACAAAGGGTCTCGTATAAATCTCATATATTTATCACATCTGTTTCCTCATTGAAAACACCAATGTCCATTTTGTGAGACAAACATTTTTGAGCATGTTTTTTTTTTTTTTTCTTTTTAATCTCCCAGTTGGTGCATTTTTTCAGTTTCAGTTGTGATCCATTCCACCCTCGTTCTCATCTGTTGGAATGACAAACAATGCAGTCGAGGGTGGAACAATGAGGGCCCCTCAGAGGGTCTTATCTCCCCTGCACAGGTGCATCCTAGCTCAAGGATCGCCAGTTGCATGGTGGGGGCGGGGGTGGTGGTGATGGTAGGGGTGGGGGGAGGGGGGCAGTGGTGGTTGGGTTGTCTGGGAGTGGATGGAAGAGTAAAGTGATTTGTTACTTTATTTTGTGGTCAATTAGGGTATTTTATGAAGCTCTTTCCTTCCTTGGGGTTCGAGTAGGGGGTGGATTGCTTTTCCTCCCACCATCTTTTTTAAAGGATTGTATGACAGAGCAGTTTAGTCAGAGGGGGAACCATGAAGGCCTGTCTTTGGACACAATCTGCATTCTGTTTAGGTGTCAACCATGACATACTAGAGTGTATTTCCTTTTGGTAATACTATGACTCAGCTTATGTATAGTTACGTGGCTCCCTGAGGCATAGGAAGGGCTACAGCAGCACCAAACTTCTCCACATTACACCTTTTGCAACATAACCAAATTGCATTAATTGTCTCTGTTGTGAAATTGATTTATTGTAATAGCTTTATGCAGATACAGTGTATGGACAAGTATTTATTTATTTATTTTTTCACTTAATTTTTTTATTGTTTTAGTAAAAGGTACAAACAAACAGAAATGGTCACAGGTGCATTCAGACATTTACATACTGTTTACTGTCTACACATTGAATGAAAAAGTCCTATTTTTTTCCCAACAGTTTACACCCTTGTGTTGTTCTAGGCGGAGATTACAGGTCATCATTTCCATTAAATGGATATGATTGACAATTTTTTTCACCACGGAGATTGAGTGAGGATCCTTTTTTGGCCAATATTTGGTGATGGCTTTAAAGTATTCTAAATAGATATACGTCACTTTTACATAATTCCTCTGGGGGAATGCTAAAAAAAAAAGTAGCCAATGATATATCAAAATGAACACCAAAAACTGAATACATCAATTTGATCATATCTCCCTTAAAGCCAACAATACCAGGAGAAAACCAGAATACATGTGCTTGATCTACCTCTAGTGATCCGCACTCCCTCCAGCAAGAAAATTGAACTCCAAAAAAGTGTGATTTCCGTACAGGTGTTATAAAGAAGTGGACCAGACTTTTTTTTAAAAACAAAAATCCCTCCAGGACAGTGAGTTTGTTGTACAACTTTGAGATCTCCATCCCTCTGACCATATCTCATTTGGTATTTCCTCTTGCAGGTCTCTCCCATTGATTTTTTTTTTTTTGTGTGTGTGTGAAAATATGTCATTGTCCTTCGAATTCAAAGCTATATAAATTTTGCCAGTGATGTTTTTCTGACTGGAACCTTTGTAGGCGTCCACCAGTATTTCAGTTAGATGAGAGGGAGTCTCTGTCACAGAACATTGTATTTCCTTTACAAAGTAATCACGGAGCTAGAGGTACCTGAAAAAGTCATGTTTACCAATGTATGGACAAGTATTGGGACAAGTTGAATTCAGGTGTTTCTTTTTCTAACAAGGGTCTGGGCTACAAAACAATAATGACAAACCAGTCAATCTTTCCCAGGGCAGCTGTGGCTACAAATGTAGTTTACCACCACCAGAGTGTGAATGTGAGAGCGAATGACTAATGGATCCTATGTACACGCTTTGTGTATGTGTTCATAGAAAAGCGCTAAATAAATCTAATCCATTATTATTACTAGCGGCATTGTACCCGTGGTGCCATTGTACGATAGTGCCCTCCCGTGGTGCAACAGCGGCATTGCACCCGTACGCCCTCCCATGCTGCAACATCAGGACACGCGTCGGACAAAGATGCACCGGACACAGAATGTCCATTATAGTAGGATTATTAAATGTCATAATATAGTTTAAATTGTGAAAAACATCAACGCATTGTATTGGTGAATTTTATTTAAATTGTTTTCTTTGCTTTAAGGTTACTACAATCCAATATTAGGATGGGATATTGGCCTTGATTTCAGGATTTTAGCTGGTTCAGGGATTTGTAAAAGCAACCAATCCGTAAGACTGATCCTTTCCCTTTAAATGTTTGCGACACAGGCGACATCATACATGCTGAACATAACTCTAAAAGTAACGTGAGGGACCTGTATGTGGAGGACGTGGTGGGTTATAGCTCAGTAGATAAAGCTGTGAGAAAGTGAAAGTGAGCTTCCCTCACCTTATCACTGACTACCTGCTGCCCCCTGAAAACGAATTTGCGACCAAGGGGGGGCAGCTGTATATTCTGACTGATTTATACTGTTGTGATGTGCAACAGTAGTCGCTATCGCGCACGCACAATGATGTCACTCACTTGCCCCCCCAACTCACACACATACACACACAATGTGCTTGCGTCCCCCTGGGTGAGTGTCCCAGGGGGGAGAACCTTGTTATTGGGTATCAACCAATATGCAAGGCCCCTGTATCGGCATCGGAGCTGAAAAAGTCGGATCGGTGCATCCCTGCTTTGCTTCCAAAATGACTAAAGATGGTGATATCATGGTGGTGAAATCATGCTGATTTGTGACATAAACATCAATATTACCTAAAATATTGATGTTTATGTCTCAAATCAGCATGAACAGGACATCGTATGAGCTGTAGCCATGATGTGTACTAATATTTATATCCATATAGTTTATAAAGATCCATATTTCCTTCAGGTTTAATGGTAGATTTTTCTTCCTCAGTCAGATGTGATGAAAGTAGATGGTTCGATGTGGAAGAAAATTATTTAGAATCAGAGCAGGAAAATTATTTTAGAAATTTAGATGTAGGACACTTTAAATCATAGTCATAGATTAAAAAAAAAAAAGATCAGTGTTGAGAGAAATGAAGTCAAAACCATCTCTGAGGCATTTTTGAAGCAACGATAACAATTTAAACCAAACTAACCAATGCAATGATATTTATCCCATAATATAAAATTATTCATTCAGAACATTTAAAATCAGTCATGGATTCAAAAACAAAACAAACAAAATCAATGTTGAGAGAAATTAAAAACCATCTCTGGGGTATTTTGCCTTAGAGATGGTTTTTACTTAAAAATATCTATAGATTTAAACAACAAAAATCAAGTCAAATGACGTGCGTCACAGTGAAGTGTCCGTGTGAAACAACAGCAGAACCAATATTTGCAGCACATTCAAGTTGAGTAATCGTTCCAGGTCTATATCAGTAAAGACAAAATAATAGTAATACATTTTAATGAATGCCATCAAAGAGGACAAACGCCGGCTAACACTTCCGTAAGCACTCCCCCTCATCATCACTTCCCAACCCCCCCACCATCCACCAGTCTCTCCGGGCGAGGGCCGACCTTCCCCGTTGCCCCGCTTTCCTGCTCTGATGGTTCTGATGGAAACGACACAGTGGTGAAATGACAGCTAAAGGGACAGCCCTCCCCTCTTTTACCCCCCACCTCCCCCTCTGTCCCCAAAGGTACCCCATACATTCAGCTAGAACCCCCCTCTGGGAAGCTTTGGCTCCTTCGACCCTGTTTTTCTCCCGGCTTCTGCTCGGTCCTAACTCAATCAATCAGCACAACCAGGTCACAGTCCTGGGCCTAACCATGCCAACTGTGTCTGTGTGTGTTGCTGGGATATCTAGGCCAATGGTTCCCAACCCTGTACAACCCACGCCCAACACTGTGCAGGTTTTCATTTCTATTGAGCAGTAAAGCAGATGATTATTCTAGGACCCAATGTCCAAATCAGCTGCTGTTTGTTGTGGAGGATCAGGATAACACGTTCCTTTTTATGTTGGTGTGACTTTATTTGATCTTTGTTCCATTTAATAAGCTACAGTCCCTATTGCTAACATCTTTATCCATATTTCTTATTAAATATTCAATGCTACGATTAGCATATCTATGTCAATGCTATTCCCACACATATTATCCTGTATTTATTATTATGGGAATATGATATGACCTTAATCCTAATGCATCCTGATATTTGACATTTCATATACACTCATCAGGATTACATACTATACTTTGTGTTTATTAACCCATAAAGATCCAAACATCCACCGTCGACCAAAGCATCTACTGATCTAAACTGTTTAATATCTGTTGATCCATTAATCTTAGCAATCCATGTCAATAATTGATGTAAAATACAGTTCTTCATTTTTTCATGGTCATCAGATATGACCATATTTGGACGTTCAAAGGCAAAGTTACTGTGGAAACACCGTCATCCTCTACAACATTGATTCACCAGTAAACCCATGGAGTTGGATCAATGACAGTGAATGGACACACTGGGTTTATGTTCAATTAATGACAGATTTTGTTGAAAAAGTCACTTTTTCTAAAATTTTTTCTGATTTGATCTAATAACATTTGAATTTACTCTGAGCTTTTATGAACATCTATATGATCAGTGAATTAAATATAGGAAAATGGATGATTTTCACTGAAAAATGCAGAGGATAATGTTATAATAAATGGTGATCATTCACTCAAGAAAGACAAAAAATATCATTTAGAAGTTGTGAAAAAAATAGTTGTGGGTCTTTATGGGTTAAAAGTCCTACACAACAGGTGTGGGTTCTGAGCATCTGCTAGTGAAATGGCCAAAACCTTAGCGATAGCACTGTTCTGGTAACTCTGTAAAGACAAATACAAATTACATGGTTCAAATCCATAAAGTCAAAACTATGGGCAGTGGCAAAAGAATGTTATAACTTAGTCTAAAGATTCCGATTTCAACCATTTCACTGATGATGAAAAGGTAATCCTATTAGACTGACATCACATGTGGTTCAGCAGAGTTGATTTCTTAGCTGTGATTGGAGAAATTAATGATATGTTGGGTTATTTTTAACTTTATTTTCAGTGATTTAATTCAATTAAATTTTATTTGTACAGCCCTATATCACAACAAGGTTTCCTCACAGGGCTTTACAGAATTAGTTGGATATGAAAACAAACAACAGTCAAATAAACAGTAGATGAAGGATTTAAAGAAACATAAGCCCCTTCTATCCTGGAAATATTCCCCCTTCCTTCTGTTCCGTCGTCTGTGCAAATGAAATGGTTAATCATGTGGTTCCACCTCTGTTCCACTTCTGTAACTCTTCTGGAGGTAGGAACAGAGCCCTGATAATGGTGGAACCACGATTCAGGAACGCTATGGAAAAGGAACACATCTCGTTCCGCAACCAAGGTGGGATGGTTGGATGAATGCGTGTGTGACCCTTTCGCCAGGGCGATTCAAAAATGGGCGTGGGCTGTGTACAGTAAGCAAACATATCAATGCCACCAGACAGATGTGGAACTGGGAACACACCCACATCCACCAGCTGTTGGCACTTCAGGCATAAGACTGTATCCATGAGAACATTTGTGGAATGGTGAAAGACTCTGGAGAGGTTAGAAACACTGCTGTGCTCAGGGTTTTTCAGACAGGCAAGTTATACATCCCACTATACGCTGCGCTGCATCACTGCTAAGGATGGGAATCGAGAACCAGTTCTTTTTGAGAGCCAGTTCCTAGTAGCTCAAGTCCTTGGAATCGTTTGCCTGCTTAATGATTCTGCATATCGATTCCACTTTCATTGTGCATGCGTGATGATGTCACACGTATGCTGCATTGTTTTGGTATAGAATGTAGCCAACATGGCATCGAGGCAGAAACACTCCAAAGTATGTGTATATTTTAGGTGTAAAGATGACACCGGTTCCACTGGGAACACTGGAACACTGTCAAAGCTTCCATTTGTTCAAAGGGGGAGATCCCTCCAATATGTGAAAACATTTGTCCACAGCATGTAATTCATTTACAGGAATGTCACGTGTCTGATATGCTTCTTAGCGATGCTTGTGAATCTACCAGCAGAGCAAACACCAGGGCATCATCTGGACTCGGTTCTGGGTGGGGGGACAAACATCCTGCCCCCTCAAATAAAAGCTTTCAAAGGTAGAGAAAAGGAAAATGAGGTGCTTAACAGTGGGAGACATAGAGGAATTAGTAAAGCATCTTAAGTTTCACTTTCACTTTGTACAGTCGTATGGTGTGCCCCCCCCCCCCCCCCCAGTCTGGGCCCAGCGTCATCTCTTATTATTTCTGCATACTGTATATGGTATATTTTCTGTGCCGAGATGTAAATAATAGACAGTTAATGCAAACAAACCCATTTGTACTCTTTTATTCCCTCACCCAATGAGAATTGATAAGGAATTGGATCAGTAAGTAAAATCAATTATGGAATTGGATCATTAAATTCTTATACATTCCCATCCCAGGTCCCCGCCCCTTTGATTGGTGAACGCAGGTCCGCTGCATAAAAGTCCAGCCTGTCTCATCTCTGTTACTCCTTCATCTTGACTGTGGAAATCAGTCAGTGGAGGAAAAAAGGTGGGAACACCATCTGACCTTTTTCCTGGATCTCCGTGTAAAAGTGGCTGTAGACTGGAGAACTGCCTGAAATGGACCTCACTTGTCACAGCACCTCAAACTGTCACTGTCTCATGAAATGATCATTTCTTTAATGTTAGATATTATCTGGTGGTGTCTTAAAAAATGTCTTTACAATACAGGGTGTATCAGAAAAAAGTAGACTCAGAAAAAACAACATAAAACCAAAATGCAAAGACAGTTTGTAAATCTGCTCATATGTGTTTATTGTCCATGTAATTCTCCCTTGATTGACACCAGTGTCCTGGGTCAGTTTTCATGCTTCACTGAACAACGCTAATTTGAACTGTGCAAAGTAAGTCTTTTTCGCATGGAAGTGTAAGGGTTAATATGAGATCTGTCACCATGGATTGATTGACATCTTTATTTTGAACATGTAGACAGTGAAATCAAGACAAAACCAACCAATAAAATATCAGTAACGATACATAAAAGCTTGATAAGTAAACAAAAGAGAAAAAAAATAAATAAATAAAATTAAACATGCTCAAAAAGGAGTAGGAAGAAGTACCAATGGATAACAAGTTCTGTTTGTCTTTTACTTGCATACATAAATCAGGACAAACATAATACATGTTAACTCCCTACCATTGATACAAAGATTTCACATTAACGACCTGGTCAGTTCTCCCATAAGACTCCCTTCTAACAGAACAGCTACCCATCTGCCTTATCAGCGCCACAAATCTGTGATGTGTTTATTTGGTCTCCAACACCTTGGTCGGACCGTTGCATAAAGTTTTCTTCATCACATCCCAAATATTCTCAGTGGGGTTCAGGTCTGGACTTTGTGGTTTATACCCCCTAGCAAATTAATGACTGTTTAAGAAATGTGATTGAACTCCCTGTATCAGTTAGGTAATTATCCAATGGATGGATTTAACGTTTTTTTTGTGAAATCCAGGTGACGACTTGCTTGCTTGTTGTGCATTTTGCTTTTTAGCCTCACTGTAGTCAGCTAACATTACACAATCATATTTAGCAGCAGTACAATAAAAGTTTAAATGTAATCTACCAAGTGTCAGACACTGCACACACTGAGGTTTATTAGCTACCAGTCAGTAGATAACACTCATTACCCCCACCAGGAGTAGGGATATAACGATATGAAAATTTCATATCACGGTTATTGTGACCAAAATTATCACGGTTATCATTATTATCATGGTGTTGTTGAAATGTGCTCAAAATGTTCAAAAAGTACTTATACACACACTGAAATAATATAACCAAGTTGTATTTTGAAAAAACTAATAAAGTAACATGCACAATGTACTTTCTGTTGCAGAAACATTCAAGTAATAACATGTAAACAACAAACATACAAATGTGCATTGAAGTTGGCACCTTATGGACACAAGAGATATCTGCACCAGGGGTGGGAACTGACAGAATTTGATCAATACCATTATCAGTTCTGCTTATCAATCCAATTCCTTATCAATTCTCCTATTGATTCCTTAGGTGTTTTTGAGTGTGAAAAAAAGTAGTTGGACAGGTCATAGTGGAGTTTGTTTGAACATTTTCCAGATCAAATCATTCACAGTGTCACACATATCCACTATTGTACACACACAAACAGAAAGTGAAACAGTCATATTTTCCTGAATTATTTAATGAACAAATGTAAATATTCTGAAAGAATGAGGATTTTAAAACATGTTAGGCTGATCTGATCCAGACTGGTCAGTGGTTCACTCCTGGTGAGAGACAGACCAACCACAACAGTGTCATATGGTCCAGTTCCTCTGGAGGTCAGTCACTGGATTTACTGTTGAATGTCCTTCAGTTCATAAAGCCTCCTCTCCTTTGGTTCTTAGGTTACCGGCCGACAGGCCGTAAGCTATTGTCGTCATGTAGCGTCCAGCATCATCATCTGTCGTCCCTTACAAAAATTTTAATCGTCTTCTTCTCCGAAACTACAATTCTGATTGACTTCAAACTTGGTATTCAGCTTCTTTAGGATGATGTCAACAAAAGTTAGTGAAATGATTTGGATCCAGATCTAATTCTGGATTTGGTGCGACTTTGAAAAATTTCCCCATTATAAGAGGTGGGAAGTGGATCGATGCAATAACTCAGTAAATATAAATGATATCCAGTGTAAATTTCTACAGTCCAGCCCTGATGGGGAGATGACCAAAACATAATGGCCACATACTGATCAGGATCTTCTGGATCCGGGAACTTACGGAAAATTTAACATGGGCTGTTATGGGGAAAAAAATTTCAATCGTCTTTTTCTCCCAAACTACAGTTCTGATTGACTTCAAACCTGGTATACAGGTTCTTTATGATGATGTCAACACAAGGTATTGAAATTATTTCGATCCAGATCTGATTCTGGATTTAGTGTGACTTTGAAAAATTTTCCCATTATAAGAGACAGGAAGTGGATTGGTCCAATAAATCAGTAAGTATCAAGGATATCAAGTTGGAATTTGAATTTTTTACAGATCTGATTGGAATATGACCAAAACATGGGCTATTTCTGTAATATAATAAATACACCTAACTGGCTGATAACAAATGGCATCTGGATACATTTCCCAAAGCTTTTAATTTGGCTGGTAAGCTACAGGGCCATTGGTCCTATTTTTACACATATCACATGTCTTTGTACAGTTGAAGCTCACTCATTTGGGCCCATTTGAACTGACATGAGTTTGTCCTGAGTATCTATATTCAGACGGTTTCAGTGTTGGGTGAGGATCTGAATCAGTGGGGGCCGGGAAGGGGTTAACATTAGCGTGGACCGGGTCTGTGCGCTTGCTTGCTAGGACGGACCGAGTCCGTGCGCGTGCTTGTTCGGACCGACCCGCAGCTGGACGGACTGGGTCCGTGCGGGAGCCGCTATCCCTGAATCTCTAGAGCTGTGTCCATGCAGGTGCATTCCACCATGTTTTCAGAGGCCAAACATTACAAACTGCGCACACACGCCTGGAGTGCCGCTGCGTCTTCAGGAAATAAACAGTACTGTGAGTTTTCTAGGTGCGGTAATCGAACACGGTTATCATAATAATTAGAATGTAAACGGTAATACTAACCGTTGGAAATTTTACCGCGGTTTATCATTATACCGGTTAATGTTACATCCCTAGTCAGGAGGTATTGTGATTACTTTGCTTTGTGTGTTTGCGTGCATGTTTGTTTGTTTCTTTGCATGTTTGTTTCTTAGCAAGATAACTCAAAACGTTATGGATGGATTTTTACAAAATTTTCAGGAAATGTTGATACTGGCACAAGGAAGAAATGATTAAATTGTGGTGGTGATCGGTGGGGGATGGGGGTGGGGCAGATCTGTCTTGGCGGAGGTCTGCACTCTCCGAGTGCTTTTCTTGTTTTCTTTAGATTCTTTTGATTCCAAACTCAAGACATAATGTTTTCACCTTGTTTTGTATTTTTGCACTGGTTTCATAGATAATTTATAACCCCAAATAACCATGTGGTTTTCTCGACTATCAAACTTAAATAAATATTTGGCATTTATTCTTACAACTGTCAACGCTGCCTACAAATTAGTGAAATATAATGGTTGACTGCCTGCCATTGTGTTGTGTCCAAATATTATTATTATTATTAGATTGATTTAGCGTAAAATTCATCATTTAAAAAGTCTGATAACCTAGTTATGCACATAGGTATTAACCTTTAAAGACCCACAACTATTTTTGTCACAACTTCCAAATGATATTTTGTCTTTGCCAAGTGATTTATCACCATTTATTATAATATTATTGTCTGTATTTTGAATTTTCAAATATTTAATCTGCTGATCATGGAGATGTTCATGAAAGCTCAGAGTAAATTCAAAGGTCATTTATCAAATCAGAAAAATTTTTAGAAAAAGTGACTTTTTATCAAAATTTGTCATTATCTGATCATAAACCCAGTGTGTCCATCCACTGTCACTGATCCAACTCCATGAGTTTCACTGGTGAATCAATGTTGTAGAAGATGACGGTGTTTCCACGGTAACTACGGAGCCTCTGATGACCATGAAAAGATGAACTGTATTTTACAGCAATTATTGACATGAATTGATAGTATTAATGGATCAATAGTTGAATATCTAGATCAATAGATGCTTTTGATCTGCAGTGCATGTTTGGATCTTTATGGGTTAAATGATCCTTTTCTCTATTGTACTGTTGTGTTTTTTATTCTAAATGGGTTGATCGTGTCTGTTTTGACCTGAACAAACCCTGTTTTAGTTCACATGCCACCATCATCCTAGAAAAAAAAAATCTAATAATGATTCTGATAATATTAATGATGATAATGATAATAATAAGTCAAAGATTCAAAAATTGTATTTGCCATTTGTGCATACATATACACATAGGAACTTGTGTGCGGTCGTTCAGGGAGTCAGATAAAGGATAATATAAAAAAACACATAGTTCTGTAAAAAAAAAAAAAACCACAAAGTCCATATACATCTATAAATATATGTAAGTACATAGAAAGATTAATAATAATAATTCTGATAAGTATAGTGACCAGAGCTCAGTGGTGTCCTTGTGAACACGTGCATGTTTCAGTTGAGGTTCAGTGAAGGGAAGAACTGCTGGAGCTTTTTCTGTCTCCTTACACTCCTTTATCTATCTCAGTCTGCCCCCCCCCCCCCCCCGGCTCCCTCAACATTAGTCCTCACTCACACACTAATGCAAACACAAAATAGCTGTTGGTTGCCATGACAGCGACCCCTTCCTCCCTCTCCCTCCCCTTCACCCTCAGGGATTGTGTGTTAGATGGAGACTAAATTAGCCAGCTCCTGGCTTCTAATGTCTCAGACATGGGGAGGGGATGCGAGTGGGTAGTTCAGGTCACAACTTCACCAAACCAAAGGCTGACCTTAAGAGGAGCCATTCAGTCCAAACATACATGGACTGGGATGATTTTCACTGGTGGAATGGGACCAAATACCTTGACACAAGTCTTACACATATACTGAACTAGAGGATTTTCATTTGATATTTTTCTGTCTGTCTTTATCCTTCTCCATCACATCTTAGAGGAAACTGATGTTAATTTTACTCCACTCCATTTGTCAGACAGCTTTAGTTCCTTTTCATATTTTCAGTTTCCCATCTGTCCATCCAATGAGAAACATGCATCTCCAATTGTGTTGATTTCGAATATTTGTGGTAAACTGAAATAAAGTAGGACTGCAACGAATTACAATTTCAGTAGTCAAGTCATCACCTACTGTAATCAATCAAACAATCAAATTTTATTTATGTAGCACCAAATCCTAACAAAAGTTATCTCATGACACTTTACATATAGAGCTGGTATAAACCGGACTCTTAAGCCAATTCACACACACCAACAGAATCCTCCAGGAGTAAACACTTGGTGACAGTGGAAGGAAAAACTGACCCCACCTCCTGGAGGATGGACGTCTGTCTATGAATGAATATGTAATGAATAGTCAGATTATGAACTGCAAAAAAACAATGGCACTTATTTATATTTATTGCAGCATTGAAATACATTTTATTTCCTTTTAACAAGAACATGTAGTGCACAACATTTACAGTGCCGAACAAAGTATGTTAAACAATTAAATACTTGAATTGCATTCTGCATAAAATTTATATTTTTCCTAAAACAAAAGTGCATGACATCACTAACGACCTGTAAATCAGTCGTTGATTGATTTTTGCCGTTGACTATTTGTCAACTAGTCATTGTCCTAAAGCAGAGCTGTAAGGAATAATTGTTGAGTTGACTACAAAATTACTTGAAAATTATTGCGATAATCAGTAAATGGCTTAATGATCTTAGAATAAGGATGCACTGACTGTAAAAGTCTTTGATACCAATATTTAAAATGACATTTTGGCCGATAGCTGATGCCATGTTGATGATACCTCCCTCTTCATTATAAACCTAAATATAGTCTCTCAGCCCTTTGTCTCATTATTTATGGAAAAACCTTTACTATAACACGACAGATGAATATCTGCCTCTGCCATTGGTGGAAAGACATATTATTTACAGATATTGATATCAGTAAATATCAACTGATACAGATGTCTGGTCAAACTTACTTCCCACTTCCTTAAAATGTACTTTTTCTGGTTTCCTTCCTCTACAACACGTCAGAACAGAATTGGAGTTATGAACCAAACAAGACATTGACCATGATGCCATAGACTTTGGGAGATGCGGATTAGCATTTACCTCCATTTTCTGACATTTTATGGACTAAACTGATGGATGTTATAAGAGGAAAATAATCAGTGAAACTCTCCTCTTTAAAACACTCTTGCAGTAGTTCAAAAGTGCATTATCATGAAGCTGAAAACAGGCCTGTTTTTATGGTCATGAAAACTTGACTTCTTAGAGGTATGTGATTCTCACAGGACAGTGATACTACAAACATGCTGTTCTTAGTTAGATACAGTTTAACTATTACTTTTTAGTTAGATATTACAGTACATTTTACAAAGTTTGAGATAGACTGATTAATTATTTGGGTCAGCTAACTTAAAACTGAATTTAAAGTTCACAGATTCATATTTAATTTGATATTTATTACTTTGACTTAAGTGTTCCTATCACGTGGTATCTGTTTTTTAATGTAGTGGAAGTTCACTCATGCATACTATCTTAAGTGTAAAAACACTTTGTTGGATGCGGATCATCAGCTGATCCATAAGCTTTTTCGTGCTCCAAACTTTTCCGATTATACCAGCCTTTAAAAACCCAATCTTGGAAAACCTTTAAAAAACAAACAAACTTAAAGGTCTTTAAGTTCTGAAGAAGTCTCTTGGATGAGAGACGAAATGTTTTCAAAAGAGCGAAACCAGTTGTAAAAGAACTTACCAAGAAGATAAAACTAAAACAAACCAATAAATCCATTAAAGGATCAAAAACTAATTAATTTTAGTAAAAAAAAAAAAAGTCTTTGTTTTGAATGTCTGGGGTCGACAGAAATATGTGATGTTAAAATGGGGTCAGGAGACAAAAAAGGTTGGAACCAGTGCTTTAGTCGGTCCCCAAGCCCAGATAAAGGAGGACGGTAGGAACTGAAACAAAAAAAACTAGAACTGACAGAGTACAGTTAATTTGTAGTTTTAAACATATTTAGGGTGTTTTTATTCTCACTTTTTGTCTCTAACACAGTGTTATTCCTCTGTCCTACATCATTCATTACAATGACATGAACATTTACAATTATGCACATTAGGTAATGATGTCATTTATTAACTTCCAGTAACTTTTAGGATAGATAATAGATACTTTTACTACTGAGGAGTTGAAACGCTGTACTTCACTCTCTTCCTGTCTTTTTTTTTTCATTTCACAGCAAAGCCTGTTACGACAGCAGGAGCGTATAGAGGAACGAGTGCAGGAGATAGAAGAGCAGCTCTGTAAACTGGACTCAGACAAGTGTGTAGTCGAGGTACAGTATGTTACTCCTTCCTCATATCGTCAGCTGTAAAACAGCAAAAACAGGCCGCTTTGTTAATCTTCCAACGTATGTGTTTTTGCTGTTTTTCTGCAGGACAGGGTATGTGAGCTGAAAGAGGAGGTCCGTCTGCAGTACCAGCGGATGCATCAGCTCCTGGAGGAGGATCTGGGTCGGACGCTGGAGGCCGTGGATCGGGCCCAGTCACGGTTCTGCCAGGAGAACGCCACCCAAGTTTTGGCTCTGGGAGAGCAGCGTCATGAAGCACAGAAGCTGCTAAGCTCCATCCACACGGCATTCAGTAAAGCTGAAGAACTGAGCTTCATGAAGAACACCAAGCCCGTCAAAATCCTCACAGACAGGTCAGACATGAGTTTATACCGATGACTGAAACAGGTACCTGTAGAGGACCTCCACAGGAAGGACATGTCCTGGTCTCCTATCTGTTTGGATGTATTTTATAAATAGGTGTGTGTGTCTCAGTCAAATGCATAATTGTGTCCTCTAAAATCCTTTTGGTCCATGTTCAGTGATGCATGACTCGATTACCGCAGTAAAGCAGTCATATCTATTAGGGGTGTGCCAAAACATTGATTCATATAAAAATTGCGATTCTCATTTACTATGATTCAGAATGTAAATGTCCCAAAATCGATTTTACAAAATAAAACAAATCCGCCGTCAGTCTGCCTCCGTTTTGTATGCGGGATGTCCTGATGTCATCACGCAGCTGGTTCTGGAACATACGCATGTGCGTTAAGCACCAAAACAAAGAGGAAACTAATGGAGGAGGTAGGGTTAGTGATTAGCGATTAGTGGCTTGCGCGAATAGCGGTTAGGGTTAGCGATTAGGGGCTAGCGCATTGACACGCCATCAAATGGCATTAAATAACGTGCGAAAGGATGAAAATAGGTACGTATAGGGCACAAAATGCAATAAACTGGCATCACATACAACACGATTTCATGAGCTCAGTCTGTCAGCAGGAATCACCCAGAGCTGAAGGACACGGTGCCGAGTCAGCCACCAGCAGCAAACCAATGCAAACTCCCTGCCAAGCATAGATAAATGTTTAAAACTTAATAAATGTGAAAAAGACATTTTAATGTCTGCATTTGTCATTCTGTCTTACAAATCAGACTGGAGTAGATCGTGAGGATCCTTTGCACACCTATTGACTGAAGCAGATTAGTATCTGCTGCCGATCTGGCATTTTTTAGAAGATTGGATTTAGTCATGAGTTCGAGCTGATCCGGGCCCGGTTCTGGGGCAGGGGTAAACAAACACCCTGCCCCCTAAAATTAAATTTTCCGAAGAATGGGAAAAGGAAAATTAGTTGCACAACAGCAGGAGGCTTAGGCAGATTGGTAAAGCATCTATAACTTTCACTTTCACTTTAAAGTCCATTAGTGATGCACAAGTCGGGTTTTTTTCAACCCGAGGAGCTTTTGTGGAAGTATTTGACCCGCCCCAACTCAACCCAGGAATAACCCGCTGATGTGCACGTCACTGAAGTATAGCACGGAATGCGCCCCCATATAATCCCTGGACAGACCTGTCCATAGATGCGCTACAGCAGTGATAAACATATGACCCATGGGCCAAAACCGGCCCACCAAAGAGTCTAATTTTTCGCACAGTGTGAATTTGGAAAGTGCAAAAAATGATAGTAAAGTTGTTAAGAGTCAAAGGTGTCATAGTTGTTTTAGTTCAGGTTCCACATTCAGCCCAACTGAGAAGTAAAATAATAGTATAATAACCCATAAATAATGACTCCAATTTTAAATCAAAATGTCATTGTAAAAAGTCGGTATTGGATCGTATGGGCAAAACTAATCCTAAGAAAAAAACAAAAACAAAAAAACAGATCAGAATCAAAAAAATCCAGATGGAGACATCACTAAAAGCAACAAATCCTTCTGATCAGAAGAAAAACAAACATGAGTAAATCAGACATGTTTAGGTGATCGGTTGGATGGTCCATTCACTTCTCCATGGAATGGATCAGTGTTCAACCTTCAAATTGAATATGTGTCCCTCCTTGTAGATTCTACAGCTGATATGGTTGATGGATAAATATAGTGTGTTGAACAGATTTACACGAATAGAATCTCCAAGGTGGACCAGAATGTTCTTTTAGATTTGAAAAGTCCAACCGAATGATTGGACTGGATTTTCCACCATGATATTTAAGTGAGTTCAGGTCAGAGGTCATGTTTGGTCATTCTGTGGAGCTGGAGTTAAAAGGATTAAAGGCACTATTTCACTATTATATGAATGAGTGATATAGAGGTGGATCCGACTGGGCGATATGAATGCACAGACCCGGTCCAAGCGCACCTCCATCTCATACATCTCTCTCTCTCTCTCACTCTCTCTCTCTCTCATTCTCCCATTGTGACATTCAGAGTGATTTGATCTGGAAAATGGTCAAACCAGCTCCACTATCACCTGTCCAACCATTTTTTTTCCCACTCAAAAAACAACTCAGGAATCAATAGGAGAATTGATAAGGAATTGGATTGATAAGCAGAATCGACAGTCACATAGATATTAATAAAATTGTATCAATTCAGACCCCTGGTGTAGATATCTGTTATATCCATGAGGTTCCATCTTTAATGCACATTTGTATATTTGATAATTACATGTTAATATTTTAATGTTTCTACCAACAGAATGTGCATTGTGTGTTTTATTTTATTAGTTTTTTTTCTAAATACAACTTGATTAAATTATTTCAGTGTGTGTATAAATACTTTTGGAACATTTTGAACACATTTCAACAATACTGTGATAATAATCATAACTGTGATCATTTTGGTCACAATAATCGTGATATGAAATTTTCATATTGTTACATCTCTAACATACACACACATACACACATGTACAGACATACAAAAAAAATAAACACATTTTTGAAGATAACAGAATTAATTAAACAACCAAAACAAACAAACAGTAAATATCTGGTAGTACTCAGAAACCTTCTACATTTTAGACAGTGTATAAACCATCTCTTTATACCTCTTTTTTTTTTTTTTTTTACTTTATTTTTATTGTTTATTTTATGTACATTACAAAACAAGACAAACATAGGGGACATTTGGGATACATTGACTACAATAAACCTTGTGACTAACAATTGTTTTTAGTAGTGTGACGTTGAAATGAAAATTGTCCATTTCTTCCATTTATCATGACACTGTTCTTCTTCAGTCCTCAGTCTATGGGTCAGAATCTCCATTTCAAATATTCCAATCACAGTTTGTATCCAGTCGTTAGCCGTAGGTGGTTCTAATCTGCACTATTCTTTATACCTCTTTTTAAATCTGAAAATAAAATCCCCAAAGTGTCCCCTTTGTTTGAGACAGTCCTGACATGATCAGACCCCAGGATAAGGCAGCTGGCTCAAATAATAGGTTTTCTGCTGTGACTGTAGTCAGTAGTACCAAACATATGAAGCAAAAAAAAAAAAAAAAACATATTTCTGAAACAGCTTTGAGACTCAAACTTATAACATTATAGCTCATGCACACTGATGTTAGCATTTAATGGAAACGGTGGATTTACTTAAACATTTCTGCCCGTGTGTCTACACTTAGTTTTTTGTTGTACTAATGTAAAACTCATATCTTTAAGAATGAAACATGAAATGTAAAAAAAAAAACAGTCTGCTATTTATATTAGTTGTTCTGTACATATTTACATATTAGTTGCACATGATGTTGGTATTGACATGATATGGGGGGATATGATTAGAGGAAAAAGGTTAAAATGTGTTTTGTTTTTTTTTTTGTTTGTTTTTTGAGGAGTCCTAGTCCAGTTCTTGTCATTCTAAGGTTCTTCATTAGCAGGATAGAACTCAACTGTGTAATGGCTGCCAGCACAAACGACAAGGACAGCATTGCCTGTAATTCAGTGCCCATGTTGAATTAACAGCTGATGGTAGTTTTGGCTGATGTTTTAATTCTGAACTATAACAGCCTTAGCAGCATCTCCAAAAGTCTTGGCTTTAGTTGGTCTGAATATACTTTAAGTTACACATATTTATAAAAAAAAAAAAAAAAAAAAGGATTAGTGTGGACACAGTCACATTAAAATGCCCTGCACTATAACTACTAAACAACACACATATACAACAAATGAAAAAGTTCAACAAATATGAAAAAAATTGCTACATTCCCCCAAGGGGGAGGCAAGGGCTATTGTTTTTGGTTTGTTTATTTGTTTGTTTACACTTAAGCAGCAAAGCTGTTGAATTCATACCAAATTGGGTTTATAGAATGCCAGTGACCCAGAATAGATGTAATTACATTTTGAGAAAAGTAGGTCAAAGTTCAAATTTGTCATGAATTTTTAAATCTTTTTTTTCCTCCATTTACTTATAATGGGTGAAATTTCAAATGTCTATAAAAACATCAATTTTGTTTCAATTTACTTCAAACTTGGCACATATATAGAGGCAGTTCTTCTACATCACTCTGACATAATGCTAAGGTACATGTATTTTTTGTTCAAATTTTGGGTAAAAAAAAATTTTCAAACCCCCCCCCCCCCCCCCAATTCCCTAACATTGTGGTTCTCCACTGTTATAAAGGATCGGGGAAACCAGTCCATTAAAAGCCTCCGTAAATTCGTCATTTCTAATCATTTCAGTCTGAAAAAAAAATTGACTTGTTTTAATAAATGAATGCCATTGAGGAACAGATTAACATAGACATGATGATATCAGCTGGATCAATGCCAAAATAAGCTATAATAGGTGCGAGGGGCGGGGCTTGTTGTGCCTGGAACCACTTGTTTTGCAGTTTGTTTGTTTGTTTTTTTTCATATGCAGGTGGTCCTTCCAGGCAGATGTCTTATCTTGAATTGTGCATATCTAAATATTTGTGCATATCTCTTGGCATGTGTTGCAGGTCTCAGGCATGTGTGGGCAGCAGTCTCCCTCCTCACAAAGTGGGGAATCTAAACTCAAAGTTGTTCCTCTCTGAAATCTCCAAAAGAGAGAAGAGCTTGAGGAGAACGTTGGAGGGTAAGACCTCAGATACACCGACCAGCATTGAGTCCAGTATATGACCGCCATGAGTGTTTGAAGTGGCGTTATGCCCCCCTCGTTCACCCCTCTTCTCTTCTCTTTTCTTTCTCTCAGCTCCTCTCACCCCTCCCTCGATCTTCCTGCAGTCTGTTCCTGCGTATCCCAGTGGTCAGAGCTCCAGCACTGGAGCAGAGAAACGGAAACATTCCACTGCTTTCCCAGAAGGAAACGGGAGCGTCAGCAAAAATGCCGCGCCAGGTTTCAAAGACTCCTCCTCCTCCTCCTCATCATCTTCTTCCTCATCGTTAGCAAAGCAGCCCTACCTGGGCTCCAGCTCCGCCTCGGGAGAAGGTCAATCCTCCAATCAGCAGCCTCTCGGCCCCTGTGGCCCACCCCACATCAGCGAGAGCGGTGGTACAGGAAGCGGGAGCGGCTCTTTGACCAATCATCATTCGGGATCTGTGTTCGGCTCCTCGCACTTTCCCCCTGGAGGCAGCAGCTCCTCCCACTCCTCCCAGCAGGCCGTGCTGCCGCAGTACGGCGGCCGCAAGATCCTAGTGTGTACGATGGATAACTGCTATTGCTCTGGAGTTCCCTCTGTGTCGGGGCACCGTAGCCATCCTCCGTACCCCCGCTCAGGCTCTTTCCCATGGGTCAGTGCCCAAGACTACCCCCCTCCCCCGGGCCTGACCTCTGGGGGTCCGTCCATGCAGGGTTTGGCAGTGAGGGACTGGATAGACGCCTCACAGACACACAGACATGCAGATTTCTATGGGCTGTATGGACAGCCGTCAACAAAGCACTACGTCACCAGTTAACATAGTGTAGAACACACACACACACACACACACACACATACACACACACACACTTGGATATACAGGAAAATGTAGAAGTACCAGAGGGATTCTAGTCACCATTACTGCGTTGTCATCTACAATATTCACTCATTTGAATACAAACTGTTCTTATTGTCCACCATTCTCCTTCTGCCTTCGATGTAATGTTTCTCTACACAGACGTGTCTCGGTAACCAACATGAATGTCCTGTTCCCAGCTGCTCCAACAGCCAACATTGTCCTAAACCCAAAGCAAAATAAATAAGCACTTATTTAATGAGGAGTACCGGCCCCATTTGAGACCTGGGACTGCAGTAGGGTTTTGTCAATAGTCAATTTCTCTTTCTAATAATCTCATAGCTGTTTAGTTTAGCATGGTGAACCACATCCGACACCAGAGTTCACCAGGGGACCACCAATCCTGAAATTCTGGGTCAATATCTACTATTAAAACCTCAATTTGGCCGATGACACCCACTGCCAATACCACTGTTTTTTGTTTTACTTGTTTACATTGTCTTCATGTTGACTAAACTTGCATAAACTTGACTTAGCTATCATTTCACTTTCACAATTACTTATCAGAGACACACAACATGGACCACAAATAAAGGTGCTTTGACACCTATTTCTGTTCTGGACTTACAGACTTGTCAGTCTGCCTCCCCAGCCACAGTGCTGACCAAAAAAAAGGTCTTTGATTGAACCCATGGTGGTGGTCCAGATAACAGTGAACCCTGGATTTCTTCATTTGTACCATGAAATCACAGGAAGTTAATTATAGTTACTATAATGAAAACAAACAACGTGGCAGTTGAACAACTTACTGACATCTGATACCGATAATAACAACAGAATGTATTAGTCTGCCACTAAAGTTGCAGCAGTGTGGTAAAAAACCTACATTTGGAACTTGGTTCAGAATTTAAAGGTACAGTGTGTAAGATTTTTAGTGTTCTTTCCAATAATCAATCTACTTATTGATTATAATTGAATAAAAAATAGTGCTCAATCAGTCAAAGAAAAACTATCTGATTACATTTAATCTTGAAAAACCCGTTTAAATACATAGTGTGGGTACTGCTTGCTGGTTGCCGCTATTATCAACGCCATTTTTTTTTTCCCTACATGAGCCGACAGAGGACAAAAGTCGATCATATGTAACTATTTTATTCAGGCATACACAACACAACATAAATTTAGGCACAGACGACATAAATTAGTCGCACAAAACAGTAAGTGATGTAGCCCATAAGCCTACTTGCATAGCCTATAGCCAATACGCATGTGGAACAAGTACAAAGAAATAGTAAGACGTTATTCTACAAACCTCTACCCTTTCCCCATAAGTCAAAGATTCTGTAAAATTCGGTATTGTGGAAGATTCTGGAGTCCTGCTTCTCCCTCGACCCCTACCCCTGCTTCTGCCTCTTCCTCTGGTCGTAGGAATCCGCTCACTCTAATTAAAAAAAAATAAAAAAAACTCTAAATACAAACAAACACTGAATCCCTAAAAGGACATAACTTTAGAAATTTTATTTGTACCGCTTTAATGACAGCAAACTGAACGACCATCAGCAAAAACGGTCAAACTAGAATAACCAAAATCATGTTCTTTTAAGATATCCACGTGACAAATATCTTAAATCTTTTCACGTTCAATTCATGATTGTTTTTGTTTTTCTACACGTACCTCATTGATCCATGGATGTGATAACAGAGAAGTTGAGGTGCTCAACATTTGAGCAGGTTGTGGAAACGAAGTATTCGAAAATCACAAAAGATACAGCCAACACTTTTTGTCCCAAAGTGCCAGCTGTTACGTAAGCACTAGAGCGGCACAATATTGGAAAAAACTGACTGCGATTTTTTAAAAACTCTGCAATAAATATTGCAATATGAAAAACTACTCAGGAGGATATCATATCTGTGTGGCACCAACGTAAATGGTCAAACTAGTTTCCTCTCGTTGTGTTGACACAGAACACGAGTTTCAGTTTCATCCTTCGTGTAGCTGAAATAATTTCAGATAACTGACGCTGCTTTTCTTTTTTGCACTTATGCCACGTTTCCACTACGTGGAACCGGCTCGACTTGGCTCAGCTCGACTCGACTCGGGTCCCAGGTCCTATTCTTGGAGACCGTTTCCGTTAGAGGATACTACCGACTTTAAAGAACCTGGACGTCACAGCGATGTGGCGCGTTACTTCCGTGTCATCTGCTCAGAGAGTTGCTGATACATTCGCTCATTGCATGTTGTCTCGTCAAGCTCATGCTGAATTTTTACGCCTGAACTTCCTCAACAAACCATGGTGTAGTTTTTTGGGCTGTCATCATGTGGATTAACCTACTGCTATATTTACTGTCAACTTCTGCATCTGTTTTTTGTAAAACGGCGGGTCACAGAGACAGCTCTGACCAATCAGTGGTCTGCAGTGTTTACTTGTCACATTTTAGTATCTGTTCCCCAGTCTTGGAACCTCAGCGGAGGTGATACCAAAAAACTAGTACCGGGTACCAGATTCCAGGTCCTTTTTTGTAATGGAAACGCAAAAAGGCCGAGTCGAGCCGATACCACATTGTGGAAACGCGGCATAAGTCTTCGTTTTCGGTGATTTTCTCTTGTTCGTTGCTCATTTTTCAATATTGTTACCAGCAACTCACTCCAAACTGATTAAGAACGTTTATGATTGGTGGATGGCTGTGTGCAGTGTGTGTCAGGTACCCAGGATGAACTTAGAAGAGAACATGTTGACTTCATTTGCCTCCTACATCGCAGGACCTGCAATGGGACTATTATGCACACATACATTGCGACGACGATGTTCAAACGATATATTGTGCAGCTCTAGTAAGCGCAACACCTAACAGAGAAATCGCACTGTCTTTGCATTGATTCAAGTATTTGCTACCACCGATGGTAGGGGAGTTACACACTGTACCTTTAAGGGATGAAACTGCCCTTAAGCAACGACTGAGGAACATATTGAACTGGAATTAGGCTGTATTCAATCAGACAGGTAAACGGCAGATAGTAAATCCCTAAACAGCTGTTGGCTCGATAACATTAGTGGATGGACTTGCGAAGCTGCAGTAGTTCTCTGAATAAACTGACCCCAAAACAGTGTGACATTCTTCTGAACTCCAGTGTAGGTTCCTCTAGCGGACAATCTAATGTAGGAAAACATTCAGTTGATGTCACAAAACCAACATGTACAGGACGCTCCAACAGCATTTAGTACAGATATGTTGTAACCATTAAAAACTGGATCAAGGTTAATGGAGGGAAGGTCCAGAAGTTCTCAGACAAATGTAATAAGTTTATTCATCAAAAAAGCTCAGTTATTATTTTTTTTTATGAAAGCTCCATTAGTGTCAAGACATTTTTACAATCTATGTTTCCATTGGTAGATTCTACAAAGAAGGAATCTTTGACATTTGTCGGAGAACTTTTTGGACTTTCAGAGGGTCCGTAGTTACCGTGGAAACACCATCATCTTCTGCAACATTGATTCAACAGTTGGATCAATGACAGTGGACGGACACACTAGTTTTATATTCAGTTAATATATTTTGTTGAAAAAGTCACTTTTTCCTCCTCGTCTGATTTAATCTAATAACCTGTGACTTTACTTACGAACATCTACATGATCAGTGAATTAAATACAGGAAAATACATGATTTACACTGAAAAATGCTAAATGCTGTGGATAATATTACAACAAATGATGATAAATTACTTGGGAAAGACCAAAAAATCATTTGGAAGTTGTGACAAAAATAGTTGTGGGTTAAGGTCCCACCCAAAGATCACCCAGGTCTGACCCTCCTTAGCTACTGAAATTGGCTGCGTTTAGAGCGGTACGGCTGTAATTGTGTAAATGGAAGAAACTAAAAAGAGGAGTGTTGGATTGTAGTTACTGTCTCTGGCTGGTGAGCAGGTCGCAGGAAACAGTCAAACCAAAGATGGTGGTCAGGGCTTCCAGAAAACACCTGGACGATCCAAAATGTACTGGAGGTGGACAGTGTGCAGATGTGTGTGATGTCATTCAGTCTGTGGAACCGTTTAATCCTCTACCGAGTCATTGTTGACGTAGACAACTGTTAAATCTCACGTTCTCAGATACAGATTCACCTGTTGAGGTGCGCGGACAAAATACAAACTCCACACACAGATGATCTGTGAGCGGACGGTGGTGAACACTTCGCATTCAGCAACGCTAATGAAATGAAAGTGAAGTGGTTCTGGCCTGGAAAATGTGTTATCGAATGTTAGTAACCCTTTCAAAACAGAGTTAAAAGGATATGGAAAGTGATGTAGGCCATGTCCACACGAAACCACATCTTTTCCTATCCCATCTTTTTTTTTTTTTTTTTTTTTTCCCAAAAGTGCTCGTCATGTCGGGAAATATCTGCGTCCACATGAAACCACTGAAAACAATTGAGTACAAATGTAGGTGGCGTTGTAATGCTCTCACAAAAAATAAAGAAGAAGAACATGTGGAGCATGTGCAGAAAGCTTGTGCACTGTAAACAAACCATAGATTACCCAACAACAACAACATCTCTGCACTAGATCCAAGAGCATGTAGTGAATATTGTTGCCATTATCGTTTGTTGCTCATTGAAATTAAAGTCTAGATGAAGACTTTGATTCCATGTTTCCAATCAGCTCAAAAACTGTTGTAGCAGGAGCACTACTGTTGTCCACCCTTTGTGGTGGTGTTGTGAAGTGGCGTCCTTCTTCCGGGATGAAAGGTTAGAGAGGTGGGGCTATGACATCATCGTTTTAGAAAAGTTGTGGTTTGTTCGTTCAGATTAAGATGTGAAACCAACATATTCAAATGTATCCACTGTGGGAGCCAGTTTCAGAAAGTTTCAGTGACTAAAAACATTGTTTTCGTGTGGACAAAAGACCTATCCGATACAAAACTTTTGCAGATACGACCGAAACCATCTTCATGTGGACAGGAACTTAGCCCACGTATCCCCGTAAATCAGTAAAACGTGGTACACCAGGTTGTCTGCGCAGAAAATGAGACCAAATTCTTCCTATTCGTGAAAGAATCATCATGAATGGAACTACTTCTGGGTCAAAAGACGATATTCCAAATCTCTCTTGACGGGACATTTTAGAGACAATTTGACAGATTAGTGTTGCTAAATGACCCACGTTTTTACTTTTGAATTAATTTTTGCTTTAGTTGGACCATGAAAGATTATCCAAAACAAGCAGCTACTTTATGTTGTTGTGAAGTGGCGTCTTGCTTCCGGAGTGAAAGGTTAGAGAGGCGGAGCTATGACATCATCATTTTAGAAAAGTTGCGGTTTGGTAGTTCAGATTAAGATGCAAAACCAGCATATTCAAACGTATCAACTCTGGGACCCGATTTCAGGAAGTTGCGGTTTCAGTGACTGGAAACACCGGTTTCATGTGGACAAAAGACTTATCCGATACAAAACTTTTACAGGTACAACCGAAACCGTCTTCGTATGGACAGGACCTGAGCTAACGTATCCCCGTAAATCAGTGAAACGTGGTACACCAGGTTGTCTACACAGAGAACAAGACCAAATTCTCCCTGTTCGTGAAAGAACCATCATGAATGGAACTACTTCTGGGTCAAAAGACGATATTCCAAATCTCTCTGACGGGACATTTTAGAAACAGTTTGACAGATTAGTGTTACTAAATGACCCACGTTTTTACTTTTAAATTATTTTTTACTTTAGTTGGACCGTGAAAGATTATCCAAAACAAGCAGCTACTTTATATTGAAATAAATGTTGGAATGGTGATCAATCAAAGTTCGCCCTGTTGAACAGTGCATTACTGTGTTTGGACCGTTCTGGACCTGCCGTGCGAGTTGTAACCGACAGCGCCACCTTCTGATGACATCACACAGCGTGGACACAAACTTTTGTAATTCACATTTTCTCAACTTTTTTATTTTATGGTCACTTTTGCTACAAATTTGACATTTTCCACTAACGACCTCAGCTTTTCCAGCGCAGTAATGGTGTCTGTTAGCCGTGGATCGCTGGATTTGCCGATAGAGATGAGACACCAAATAGCACACATGTACCGACTCCAAGAAGTGGAAGAAACACACCAGTACACTCTGATTCTGCTGTTAGTACCACACACTCATCCAAGTATAAGGATTAGAACTACCGTACACACATCTTCGGGGGCAGGGTTAATCTTGGTCTTTTCTTTTCTTAATTTCCTTTCCTTCCTCGTTTGTTTGTATTTTCTTTGCGCTCAGTGTTTCATGTAGTGTATTTAAATGCATATATAGCGACTCAGCATTTAACACATTCAGACGAGTCGGACACAAACACTGGGGCTGAGGAGGAGCCGACGGGACCTATGTGGTGTTTATGTACAGACAGGAGGAACTCAAACGTCACATCTGGGGGAGGGGAGCCGAGCGGCAACCATCTTCCAACTGTCGGTGTCGGATGTTTCCTCGGCGTACGCCCCTTCTAGTCTTACTGAGGTTGAATGCCTTACGTTATTAGCCTCATATTTTCAAGTTCTTTTACTAGGTCCTTCAAAGCAGACTCTGGTGGTCCCTATCTGTCCTTCGATTTCTTTTGTCATGACGCTTCCTTCCTTTCTTCGCTGGATGGCTTGAACACAAACGCTCTTCCATGTTCCCGGTTTTTGAGGAACACCCATAACGCGGACCGCCTTGTTCTGCCCAAGGGACAACATCAGAGCTGAGCGTCTGATCCCGGCTTCTGGGATTTTTCTTTTTTTTTTTTTTTTTTTCTTTTTTTTTTGTTGTTGTTGTCCCCTTCCAGGAGCAGGAATCCCAATCCCCCACTTCCTGCTGCCGAGGCTTCCCACCGGACAGAAACAGAAAGGCCCATTCTGGCAGGACACTGTTTTCCATTGGACTTTGTCTTATTATTTGGTCCATGTGTAGGATTCACACGTCTCTGGACGGACAGAAACCAATCAAGCATCTGGAGGATCTGACGATGCTGTAATTGTACTTCCTGCAGGGCAAAGATGTCACTTCCTCTCACTAAGCACACAAGCTCTTCTTGGCTTCCTGTTTGCAGCTGTAAGCATGCAGGGAAGAGTTTTTTTAAGCACTCAAAAGCAGAACAATGGAGTTAAAAAAAAAAAAACAAAACTGTATGCAGTTTTAAAACAGTGTGACGACGAATGGGGTGGGAGGAGTTTTTTTTGTTTTTGTTTTTCATGAACTTTTTGTAAAAGACTGGACTGCTAGTTGTGAGCAACGGTCATCATCCGAAAGAAGCTATTACAACAATTGACAGGAGGAAAAAAAAACAACATAAAAGTATCTTTTTTTGTAAATATTTTGTGAAATGGAAAAATTACAGACGTGATTTGGAGGAGGGTCCAAATAAACAAATTTAAAAAGCTCCATTGGCTCAATTCTTCTCACACACACTCACACACACACACACACACACACACTGCATAATCTCAGCCTCTTTTTTTGTTTGTTTTTTTTTTTGTTTTATGCATCCGTTTCTGAACAGTCTTGTGCTTCAGGGGTCCCACGGGGTCTTAAAACTCTTAAATTTAACTTGTACAAACCTGTGAATCCTGTGTACACTGGACTGGATCTGCTGATACTTGGAAACAGGGTCTGACTTCTGCTGCTTTTGAAACTGACTTACGGTTGTGAAGATTTTCTCAGTTTTTGTGATTCTAATTAGTATAAATGTAAAGAACGATGTAGGAGAGGAGTAACGCTGTGTTAGAGACAATAAGGCCCAGTACCAGTTCACCCCTTGGCCCTCCCCCTTACTGCTTCCCCTTTGCCCTCCCCCTTACCCCTACCCCTTGGACCTCCCTCTTCCCTACCCCTTGTCCCTACCCCTTTGCCCTCCCCCTTATCCCTACCCCTTGGCCCTCCCCTTTACCCCACCCCTTGGCCCTCCCCCTTACCTCCACCCCATGGCCCTCCCCTTTACCCCACCCCTTGGCCCTCCCCCTTACCTCCACCCCATGGCCCTCCCCTTTACCCCACCCCTTGGCCCTCCCCCTTACTCCTACCCCTTGGCCCTTCCCCTTACCCCTATCCCTTGGCCCTCCCCCTTACCCCTACCTCTTGGACCTCCCTCTTCCCCCACCCCTTATCCGTACCCCTTGGCCCCCCCCCTTACCCCACCCCTTGGCCCTCCCCCTTACCCCTACCCCTTGGCCCTCTCCCTTACCCCCACCCCTTGGCCCTCCCCTTTACCCCACCTCTTGGCCCTCCCCCTTACCCCTCCCCTTTACCCCACCCCTTGGCCCTCCCTTTTACCCCTCCACCTTGGCCCTTACACTTGCCCCTCCCCCTTTAAACCCAGTTCTAAGGGGTAGTGGTGTACTCATTCCTCTCTGAAATGGTCCAACCCTTCCAGACCTGTTCCGTCATCATCAGTCACTGATGTCACTATAAACAGATGTTCTAACTTTGTTTGGGACAGAATTCTCCATGTGGTCAGCAGCTGGAACCGTCTCTGTTCCATGGACTTTGGGTGTCTATCAACCACAAACCGCAGAAATGCGATCTATAACACATTGAAACGACATTAAACGGATGATCAAATTCAGTTTTTTACAAAGTAAATCCGTACATTTGTGTGTTTCTGTCGTCACTGCTGCTCTTTCAATCAATCCAGTTTTATTTATATAGTGCTAAATCATAATAAAAGTTATCTCATGACACTTTACATATGGAGACTCTGAAGCCAATTTACAGAAACCAACAGAGTCCAACAGGAGTAAACACTAGTGACAGTGGAAGGAAACAGTACCTTTAACAGCAGAAACCTGGAGCAGACCCCGCCTCCTGGAGGATGGACAAGTGACAGGAACAGTTAAAGGGTTAAAGAGAGAGAGTAAAGGAGGAGAAAAAGAGAGTGGGGGGGGCTGCTGTGTTTACCTCCATCTTGTCGATAATTTGAACAGAATTATGGGAGATTTCTCTGACCCCTGTGTTTGTAGTGTGGTCCTGGAAAATCTCCATTTACAGTGATGAAAGTGTTCCGGTTTTTGCCAGAAATCCTTTTTTTTTTTTTCCGAAAACTGAGTATATGTTCCGGTAAATTAAACATGTCTGGATCATTTCCGAAAAGTGTAAATTATGTTTATCTGGGTCCGTCTCATGGGCGCGGCCATATTGCTTTCTTCTCCATTCATCTCTACCACTGAGATGCTCGTTTACAACACAGAACTTGTATTGATGGCTCTGATTGGTCCGTTGATGACACGTGGTGTGTTTCGCATCTCTGGAGACAAGATGGCGGATTCGCTTTGAGTATTTTACCGCCAATGTATTTCATCTAAATATTCTGTGAAATCATGTCAGAATTCATTGTCCTTCAGCGTGGGGACAAACTGAAGTGTGAGGCAGGAATCAAACATAAGTTCAAGTGGTCCTGGCTCCAGGAAACTGATAGAAATGGGGATTTTCTGTCGGAGTACGTCCGGAAGACAAGCAAACCAGGTTTTGTTACTCATTGAAGTCATTCAGTAGATTGTAGTATTTCACCACCCTGCCGTGCTGTGTACAGCCGTACGTTATTTCTTTGTCTTCTGTATTGTGTAATTAATATGGTGAATTAATATATTAAATGTCTGAGTCCACCACAGATAATGTAGAATAAGGAAACAGTTTGCATAAATGGCAATATTTCACAGAAGCCTTCTTAGAAACATTGTTTTCTCATTATCATCTTCTTGTATGTGAATATGACCCCCTTTGTCAAAGGGACATTTGATAAAATGTTGACCACATTACTGTGTGAAATGTATTTTTTCATTAATTTTGAACCTTAATGCTTTACAGTTTTTTGCTCCCAAAGTGCACCAGAATGCACCTAAGAGCATGCAGAATGAAATGCTCAGAAAAGTTTAAGTTTTTTTTTCTTTCCTCACTTTCATCACTGCATTTGGAGGGTCAAACAGCCCTCCCCCTTAGCCCCCTCTGGGACACCCCTACCCCTTCAAGTGAATGTGCAAAATGGAGGGGGAGGGGCCAAGGGGTGAATTGGGATTGGGCCTAAGTGAGAATAAAAGCACCTTAAATTTGTTTAAAACTACAAATGAACTATACTCTGTTTATCCTTCATTTTTGTAAATGTCCTAATTCCACCTGTCCTTTTATCTGGGCTTTGGGACCGAGTAAAGCAGGGCTGTCAAACGCATTTTCGTTCGGGGGCCACATTCAGCTAAATTTGATCTGAAATGGGCCGAACCAGTAAAATAATAACATAATACACTCAAGGAAAAAAGAAATGCACCACTTTCATTTTCTCGATTTTTTCAGAAATATGACAGTTATTGCAAAATTGCAAACTCCAATGAGTTCAGTTCAGTTCTGAGTCCAAGTGAAATGATTGTTTTCCTGGTTCCGGTTGATTGATTTTGATTAGCAGTAAGAACTGTATTTGTGTATTCCTCACCCATGTCTGCTCATGAGTGAAACTCACAGATGAATTGGACCTCTCCTCATTTGTGCACAACCATTCCCTATAAAAAGACACCAAAATGGAGCAAAAACACATTTGTCCACAATGACACCACTACTGCAACTGGAGAGAGATGGGGATGAGGATGAACACAGCTACATCAGTGTGTGTGTGTGTGTGTGTGTGTGTGTGTTTCCATCAGTGTGTGTTCACATCAGTGTGTGTGTGTGTGTGTGTGTTTCCATCAGTGTGTGTTTCAGTTGTCCTGTTCCTTCTTTCCTCAGATGCAGCTCTTTCTAATCCCAGACCACACAGGTAACACACAGTCTGTCCTGTAGGAGACACTATGTGTTATTGATGAAATCAGAGCGGCAGCTATTTTTGTTATTATTACCCACACACACGCACACACACCAAAAGGGGAGGGGAGGCCTATTGCTTTTGCTTTGTTTTGTTTGTTTGTTTGTTTACACTTTAGCAGTAAAACTATTGGTTCAATTCAGACCTAATTGTGTTTGTATTTTACCAGTGACCCAGAACAGATGTGATTACATTTTGGGAAAAGTAGGTCAAAGTTCACATTTTTTATGAATTTTTTAAAATCTTTTTTTCTTCCATTTACATATATTGGGAGAAATTTCAAATGTTTCCATTTACTTCAAACTTGCCACATATATAGAGGTAATAGATATGACATCAGCACACACAGACATGATGACATCAGCTGGGTCAATGACAAAATAAGATACAATAGGTGTGAGGGGCGGGGCTTGTGCCTGGAACCACTTGTTTTTAATCAATTCAAGTCAATATTTTTTCTATTTTTCCTTTTACTTTTATACTTCTTGTGGTTGTTTCTGGTTCTGGAATAAAGGACATGTTATTTGTCATTTTCACACATGTCTGTTTCACATGTTTACTTTTTTTTCACCTATTCAAAAAATTGTTTGATCAAATCACAGAAAATAATCAGCTGACTAATGGATAACAAAAATAACACTGGTCTACAGTTTTTAATAAATGATCTACCTCAGATTAAAAGTGTTAAATGCTCATATTTTAATCAGATTAATTGTTAAACTAATGACCAAAGTGCTTGTTTGCTGCTGTTTTCCAGGTGTATGATGGTGTGTTCGAACACGTACATGTTGGTTTGTGTCCATTTATCCAACAGATGTCTAAATGTTCCAGTGTTTACTGGAAAGTTTTGTTTGTTTTGTTGTTTTTACAGTGTTTGCAGTAGATCTGGTCGATCTGACACTAATATTCCTTTGGACTTAAACCCATTCTATCATTAATTCTACAGTTTCACATTTGGAGCCCAGACTGGATCTGGGAAACCAACCAACCAGCATTTAGGACTGGATTAGACCAGTAGGACCACCTGACCTGTAGACCAGTGGAACCACCTGACCTGTAGACCAGTGGAGCCACCTGACCTGTAGACCAGTGGAACCATGTGACCTGTAGACCAGTGGAACCACCTGACCTGTAGACCAGTGGAACCATGTGACCTGTAGACCAGTGGAACCATGTGACCTGTAGACCAGTGGAACCACCTGACCTGTAGACCAGTGGAACCACCTGACTTGTAGACCAGTGGAACCACCTGACCTGTAGACCAGTGGAACCACCTGACCTGTAGACCAGTGTTGTACTGTAGATAACTGCAGCACTAGTCGAAGGCCTCTTCTCACTCCTCTCTGTCCTCTGTTCCTCCACTGCTTCCTCCTCTGTTTCGTTCTCTGGTTCATCCTAATTTTTGTCCCCTGGTTTGTCCTCTGGTTGGTCCTCTGTTTCATCCTCTGTTTTGTCTTCTGGTTCCTCCACTGCTTTCTCCTCTGGTTCGTCCCCTGGTTAGTTCCCTGGTTCATCCCCTGGTTTCTCCTCTCGTTCTTCTCCTGGTTGGTCCTCTGTTTCGTCCTCTCGTTGGTCCTCTCGTTGGTCCTCTGGTCCCTCCCCTGGTTCCTCCTTTGGTTCCTCCTCTGGTTCCTCCCCTGGTTTCTCCTCCGGTTCCCCCTCTGGTTCCTTCCCTGGTTCCTCCTCCGGTTCGTCCTCTGGTTCCTCACTTGGTTCCTCCCCTGGTCCCTCCTCTGGTCCCTCCTCTGGTCCCTCCCCTGGTTCCTCCTCTGGTTCCTCCTCTGGTTCCTCCCCTGGTTTCTCCTCTGGTCCCTCCTCTGGTCCCTCCTCTGGTCCCTCCTCTGTCTTTCTGTCCTTCTGGTCTTTTTCAGATCCAGTCCAGAGTCGTGGGGTTGAAGGTGCCTCATGAATGAATGAACTCCAGTCCTCTGTGTCTTCTATCGTCCTCCCTTGGACTCACATGGACTTTCTCACACTTGCACTCACAGCTGCTGAACAGCTGTTCAACCCACAGTGAGGGAGGTGGGAGGGTATGGGGGGGGGGGGGGTGTAATCCAGTCGCTGCCGTCTCAGATCTGAATCTCTAATGTACAAACCTCCTTTATATGACCCTCACACACACTGTGTTTGTATTCACTGATAAAACGACCAGAGGACTTTCTGTTCTGAGGACTTCAGAGGAAACATGGGTGGGACATAAAACCCACAGTCCACTCCAACACCGCTTCCATGGACGGTGACACATCATGATTATACGTCCATAGTGGAGTCGGCACACAAACTGCAGATTCACAACCAGAGCCGGTTTACACCTCTGTGGGGCCCTGGGCAAAACTCTGCTAAGGGCCCCCCCCTACCCCCACACAGACTTAGACTTAGACTAATGCCTCATTTCAACTACGTGGAACCAACTCGGCTCAACTGGACTCTGGTACCAGGTCCTATTCCAGACCGTTTCCTTTACAGGATACTACAGACTTTACAGTACCTGGTCGTCATAGCGATGCGACGCGTTACTTCCGTGTCGTCTGCTCAGAGTTGCTGATAAACTCGCTTTTTGCGTTTTGTCTCGTCAAGCTCATGCTGAATTTTTACGTCTGAACCTCTTCGACAAACCATGGTGTAGTTTTACAGGCTGTCATCATGTGGATTAACCTACCGACAGATTTACTGTAAACTTCCACATCTGTTTATTGTAAAACAGCGGGTCACAGAGACAACTGTCTGACCAATCAGTGGTCTGCAGTGTCACATTTTAGTATCTGGTCCCCAGTCCTGGAACCTCAGCGGAGGTGATACCAAAAAACTAGTACTGGCTACCAGATTCCAGGTCCTTTTTCGTAATGGAAATGCAAAAAGGCCGAGCTGAGTCGAGTGGAGTGGAGTGGAGTGGAGCCGATACTACGTAGTAGAAACGCGGCATTAGACTTAGACTTCAATCGAGAACCTTTTTGTTTAAGCCCCGTGAGGCCGTAGGTTCTGGATAATATACGTGAAGTGTCCCAGCAAACAATGTCTCTCATCACAGTATTCCAGTTTTTTCCTTGAAATATTCGGAATTTATTCTCATAACATGACATTTTCATATAATATAATATAGTTAAACATTTGTTCTATATATGATTTTTCTCTACAACGTTTTTCTATAAAAAGCTCAGACTTTGAAATGCCTTTGATGTGATTTCTGTCATTTTATTTTTTCTCATCCTGTTTATCTTTTCTTGTCGTTGGCTTTCTCTTCTGCTTCATTAAATAAAACATAAGATTGGTCTGATTTTTCTTATTTTGATTTAATGAAAGACTTTAGTCTTTATTTCAAAACAGAATCCACTAAATTACAAAACTAGAGGCTATAGGTGTGAAGTCATTCTGTTCATCATCTTATATCTTGTTTTGTTTTTAGCTCAACGGTCGTTGTGGCGGTGCTGTGTCCACCTTCGTCTTCGTCTTTGTGGGAATGCGACCAAATGAAAGCTGTTAATTACAGATTCAGGTAGAAAATGATCCAGATGGTTCCACCGTAAACTCCTCCAGTCCACCAGGGCTGTTTTATAGAATGAGTCCAGTCAGTGGACGGAGGTAAAGGACACATTTGGGTTCAGCTTCACCAACAGACAGACAGACTGCTGCTGCACGGAAACTCACATTCCCTCAATGCACTTTGGGACAAACTTTCCGAAAAGGCCCGAGTGCCGTTTGGGTTTGTTCTGTAAACAGGCGGACTGTGTTCACACAGCATACCTGAGTCTGTATCCGAGTACATTTGACCCCAAAGAATGCTTAATTTTATCAGTGTGAATGTAAACGTTCCGTGCTGGAGTCCAGCTGAAGGTAGACCTGGGTACGGGCTGTGTGGACTCCAGTACTGTACACTGCAGTATGAAAGTGGTACGCGCCCAAGAATGGATGTGACCTAATCACCACCACACTGTAAGACCGGAGAAGTTGAGTTTACTTCAAAAATTTGAGTAAACCGGTTGCCTTAAAAAATGTAAGTAATGAGTAATTGAAACTTGAGTGTATTAACCCTTTGATGTATGAATTATGAGGACCTTAGTCAAGATTATTTTCCTGAGTGTTTTTCTTCCTCTTTAGGCATGAAAAATACATCCATCCATCCATTATCTTCCGCTTATCCGGGGCCGGGTCGCGGGGGTAACAGTCTAAGCAGGGATGCCCAGACTTCCCTCTCCCCAGACACCTCTTCCAGCTCTTCCGGGGGGACCCCGAGGCGTTCCCAGGCCAGCCGAGAGACATAGTCTCTCCAACGTGTCCTGGGTCTTCCCCGAGGTCTCCTCCCGGTGGGACATGCCCGGAACACCTCCCCAGGGAGGCGTCCAGGAGGCATCCGAAACAGATGCCCGAGCCACCTCAGCTGGCCCCTCTCGACGCGGAGGAGCAGCGGCTCTACTCCGAGCTCCTCCCTGGTGACTGAGCTCCTCACCCTATCCCTAAGGGTGCGCCCAGCCACCCTGCGGAGGAAACTCATTTCGACCGCTTGTATCCAAGATCTTGTCCTTTCGGTCATGACCCAAAGCTCATGACCATAGGTGAGGGTAGGAACGTAGATTGACCGGTAAATCGAGAGCTTCGCCTCTCGGCTCAGCTCCTTCTTTACCACAACTGACCAGTACAGCGACTGCATCACTGCAGACGCTGCACCGATCCGTCTGTCAATCTCACGCTCCATCCTTCCCTCACTCGTGAACAAGACCCCGAGATACTTAAACTCCTCCACTTGGGACAAAGACTCCCCACCGACCCGGAGAGGGCAAACCACCTTTTTCCGGTCGAGAACCATGGCCTCGGGTTTGGAGGTGCTGATCCTCATCCCGCTCGCTTCACACTCGGCTGCAAACCGCCCCAGTGCACGCTGAAGGTCCAGGTTCGATGAGGCCAACAGGACAACATCATCTGCAAAAAGCAGAGATGAAATCCTGTGGTCCCCAAACCGGACCCCCTCCGGCCCCTGGCTGCGCCTAGAAATTCTGTCCATAAAAATTATGAACAGAACCGGTGACAAAGGGCAGACCTGCCGGAGTCCAACATGCACCTGGAACAGGTCTGACTTACTGCCGGCAATGCGAACCAGGCTCCTGCTTCGGTCATACAAGGACCGGACTGCCCTTAGCAAAGAAATGAAAAATACAATGTGATTGAAATTTTTTAATGAACCTATTTTTAATGGAGTTACAAAAAATGTCCACTCAGCTGGACACCATGCATTTAATTTTTGAAGCAAAGAAACATGTATTTAAAATGCAATATCAGAAAGTGATAGACTGTGAAAACTACAGTATAATTTTTTTTAAATGCAGCTAATCTGATGTTTTCTCACATTTGAGCATACTCTGACTCTTATTACTCCTTCATGGAGATAATATGCAAAAAAAAAAAAAAAATTGTTTAAGAAAGCTGTTAATTACGGTCTAATAAAAACTAGCAATTGATTTACACTCAAACATGTTACTGCAGATCAGGTTTATCAAGAACAGCAAAGTTACAGTAATGGTATGAATTGCAGTGTTTGCATCAGCATGAGTGTCCAATGTGTTGGCTGATATGCAACTAAAACCATAAAATCCATGAATATGCGAGAGAACAGCTGTAAAATAACTGTCCACTGCAGTGACCACTATGTATAAAAGGGTTAAACTTAAATGTTTGATTTGAATGGAATTGCTATTTTAAGTACAACACACTAAATGTCAAGTTAATTTAACTTAAAGTTTGTTGCAATGTCAATTTCTTTGTATAATCATTAGACTAAATATCATCAGTTCATTGGACTCAGTTCCAAGTTAATTAAAAATAAGATCTTTTACAAAATAAATTCCTTCTTATATTCTAGCGTGGATGGAAGTTAAACAGGAAGTTGACTCAGTGTAATTAGCCAGTACAGGAAATACTTTAAATTTGGTAAAACATGATTTACATAAAATAAACACAATTCCAGCTGAACAGTAAATCCATAGTTCTTCCTTTGGCTGTGACTCATGGTGCAGCTGTACAAAAATACAAAAACAAACAGAAAAAGGCCAATAAACACTGCCATACACACATTCAGTCCAAATGAACACTAACAGCACAACCCCGCTGAACCCCTGCACAGAAAAAGAACACACTTACAACAATATGCCCAATACCCACAATGCAATGCACACATGAAAAGGTGTGGTCATGACTAAAACTGAGTGATTTAAATCCATTTAACTGAAACTTTTTCATACTTTTAACTATGTCTACAAATGAGTAAAATATACTGAACATTTTATAGTAATGGAATAAAACTGAAATCATTTAAGTACATTGTAATTAAAGTATTTTAGTAAGGCAGGCAGGAAGGCAGGCCCCGAACAAAACATAACCTCTGCTGTTCCTTGGCGGAGGTTAAAAAAAAAAAAACTGTATGAAAAGAATGTTGACATTATTACGGCACTGTACAGATTACAGGCTGTGATTGGTTAGAAGGGCGTCTGGGCGGGACATCAGAGGGACAAACCTGTCTGACTCTGGACAAAGACACATTTGAATGCATGTCATGAGTTCAAGGCTGGAACTGGACTGGAGGTTCTGGGATGGCTGCTCATTGGGTGAATTATATTTCCATAATTGCATCTGAGAATTTAATGTAACAGGGAATAAAGAGGCTGAAATGAGGAATGTGTGTGTCTGTGTGTGTGTGTGTGTGTGTGTGTGTGTGTGTGTGTGTGTGTGTGTGTGTGTGTGTGTGTGTGTGTGTGTGTGTGAGAGAGAGAGAGAGAGAGAGGACAGAGGAAGACAGGACAATGAGCGTCTTTGTGAGAGAAAAAGAAGAAGAGGCTGTTTGCATCTCTGAGGTCCTTTGGAATCAGTCTGATCCAACAGAAGGTCCAGAACCACACACACACACACACACACACACACACACACACACACACACACAGAACAGTGTTCTACAGTTAGACCTGACACCTCCACACGTCCACTGAGCTGGTGTTTATTTATGACACCAACATGGATCAGAAACAGGTTCATCATTTAATAAAACTGGACAACTTCATTTAAATGGTTCATATTTGTCTAAACCCACTGTTCTTAGTCTGTGGTTCATTTCTTTGTGGATTTGGACCCTAATAGTTCAGACAGTTTGAATTTGAACCCTCCAGCTGCTGCTAAACTATATTTCGATTCATTTGGACAAAAATCCAGTGGATTTCTACAACCTGTTTGAATTCCTGCTTAACCCTTTAACCCTAAACGTATCATATTTGATCCATGAGTTTTGAAGCCCTCTACATGATCAGTGTGATATTTTATTTCTTGAAAAACCTGATGTATACAATTAGATCCATGCAATACACAGATAATCCACCAGGGGGAGGAGTTCATTCACCAGAGGCCTTTCCAGTGACACTACAAGACTGTCATTAATGAGGAAGGAGGAAGAACTGGGACCATTTACAAAAGGAATTAACTATGTGTTAGACATGTCTGTGTTAGATTATGATTTTGTTTGTTCAAAAATAATTATATTTGAGCATTGAGACCTGATGGATCAAATATGATACAAAATTGAAACTCATACATGGAAACTGAAAAAAAAAAAAATGTTTTTTGGTTGTTCAGAAGGACCAATAAAGGCTCCAGTTTCAAAGAACTGGAGTTTTCTGTCAGTGATTTAATGGTTCAGAGTTTACAGGGTTAATTAGTTGCGTCTCTAACTAGTTCCATCTCCACATTTGCACATATCAGGTCCAGACTTCAGATCAGGGGCGATTCTAGGATCAGAGTTTAGCGGTGCTGAGCACCCAGAGTGCTGGCTGGCCAGGCAAGAGAAATTTAACTGTTTAGTACATTTTAATGCAATTTCAGACCATCGTTCCCACATTTGTGAAAGAAAAGCGTAACATTTTTGGGGTATGACAAACTCTGTGATTAAACCATCAAATCTGATAAAAGTTGTTTAAATGCTGAGCCACAGTAAAAGAGGAATGGATTGGAATCATAAAAGAAATATACACTAACCCTAATTTCTGGTGGAAGACAATCCTCCATTTTGATACAGCAGCTCCTCACCGTATACATCTACGAGAGAATGGGTTTAACTCCAGAGGAACATTAGTGTCAGAGCTACCAGATCTACTTCAAACACTGTCTGTACATGACAAGACATGGACTGGACAGGTTCTATCAGTGGAACATTTAGACATCTGTTGGATAAATGGACATTAACCAGTATGTATGTGTATATATATATATATATATATATATATATATATATATATATATATATATATATATATATATATATATATATGTATGTATGTGGAATAACACTTTATCATATACCATCAAAACATCAGCAAACCAGCACTTTGGTCATTTGTTTTCCAATTAATCTGATTAAAACACATAACATTTAGCACATTTAAGCTGAGGCAGATCATTTCTAATAAACTGTAGACCAGTGGATATGTTCAGCGTCTCTGCTCCACTCTCTCTGTTTGTGCTTTAACCAAAAGGCAAATAACCAAACAATGTGTTTTATATCTAATAAGAGATATAAACTGGTGCATTTATTCAACTGACAACATCACTGTCAGAATATTTGGTTGCTGTGGAAAATGAAGTTACACGAATTGATCTGACACTCTTACCTGAATGTGGCTGTTTTTTTTTGTTTTTTTTTTTTTTTAGAAAAAAACAATTGTATGTTCATGATGAGGGTGACTGTCTGCACACACACACACACACACACAATTGTATGTTCATGATGAGGGTGGCTGTCTACACACACACACACACACGGACACAGACACACACACATAGACACACATGGACACACGCAGACACACACACACACACATAGACACACGGACACACACACAGACACAGTAGGAGTTACTGTTCATCCAGTCAGATAAAGTCGGTCTCTCCTTGTCTTTAATCTGAACTCATGCACAGACACAACAGCAGCTTCTGTCAGTCCAGTTCAAACAGAGGACAGAGGTGGACTCAACCACATGGAACATTTCCTGCACAGAGAAAACATCAGCTAACTCCCACTAACAGAAGAAACAAGGATCTATGTTTCAATGCAGTAAAAATCTGGACTGGTGATGACAGTGATGTGTTGTCATATCCTGGTTTAAACCAGGTCCTTCCACCACTACTGTATCCCAGCTCTGGAAGGCAGTGCCTGCACACACTGCTCTGTACAGGTGGAACACTCAGAGTCCACATCAGGGAAATGAGGGAGGGATGGGGTGGATCAAACTATTTTCGACACACGGTGGGGGGGTTGCTGTATTTTTGTTGTTAAAATATTGTTTCAATCATGTACCGTACAGGGTTTGGACATTTTTCTAGCATGTTAAGAATGGACATAAAGTAAACAAGAAAAAAAAAAAAACATTTCAGCAACCTTAAAATATTTTAGGGGTGCTGGGAATGAATTTAGGGATGCTTCAGCACCCCTAAAAATGGGCTAAAAACAGTCTTGTTTCAGACCAACATTTCTCCAGTATTTCTTCATAATTGTTTGTCGTCATCAGCGGTTGTAGTCCAGACTGAAAATATGTCCAAACTTGGAGCCCATTTCCTCAAATGTTCAATTGTCAGTTGAACGGGACCGAGCAGCACAGCTGACAACCTGGAGGGGGCGGGGCCTGAAGTGTCTCCTGTGCATTTAAAGGGCCAGCGCTCCAAACCACCTTTCTGGTGTCATTAGTCAGAAATAGGGTTGAAGATGGACCTGTGGAGTTGAATGAATGAAGAATTCAGAGCCAAGCAGAGCATTTACAGTTTATGGAGAACACAGGGAAATGAGGGAAAAGGAAGAATTACATGAAAAAAAGACTAATATTACTCTTTTTCAGATTCAGATTCTCAGACTCTCGGATTCAGTTCATATAGTTGTAGAGGCAGTTTCCAACTCCCCAGTAGTGAAAGTATCTATTTTCTGTCCGAAAAGTCACTAGAAGTTGCTAAATGATGTCATCACCTAATTTGCATAATTGTAAATGTGTCTGTAATTGTAATGAACGATGTAGGACAGAGGAATAACACTGTGTTAGAGACAAAAAGTGAGCTCATTTTATTTCAGGTTCATTCAGCCCAGTTTGATCTCATGAAGGTCGGACCAGTAAAAGTTTGGAGAAATTTCATGTTATTCGCAGGTTATTTGCAGTTTTTGTGATAGTTTGTCAATGTAAACATTTTTTAAATACAAATTTACTTTTGCAATTTTTCACACTGAAACAAATCAAATTTTGGAGTTGTCATTATTTATAGGTTTTAATGCTTTAGTGGTCCGACCCAGAGGACAAACTGGGCTGATGTGGACCCTGAACACCTTTGACTATTCAAATAATCAAAGGAATGTTTGCATTCATTCATCCTGTGGGTCGGATCGGACCCTTTTGTCTTCTGGTTTCAGGCCCGGGCTGTATGTTTGACCCCCCCCCCCCAGGTCTAAATCCTTTTGCCTCTGGTGGGTGTGGGTGCTCATCCAAGCTGTCAGTACCTGATGGGGGGGGGGTGAGCGCTGCGACCCCGACTGCTGTCGCCTACAGAGGCCTCTCCACAGGCTTAGCGGCTGTCGTCAACAGCTGACCCCACCTGCTGTAAGGGCGGGGGGGGGGGGGGGGGGGAGGAACCAAGAGATAAAGCCCTCCCCCTCAGACAGCAGGCAGATTAGTTTAAGACAGGGGTGTCAAACATGCGGTCCGCGGGCCAAAACTGGCCCACCAAAGGTTCCAATCCAACCCACAGGATGAATGAGCGCCAACATTCCTCTGATTATTTGAACCCATTCAGAGCCACAGATACTTCTGAGTCAGTTCCCACAGGAATTTATCTCTATTTTTCACTGTTTTTAACTGATTTATCACCATTTATTCCAATATTAGACTCTGTATTTTGCATTTTTAAGTATAAATCAGGTATTTTCCTATATTTAATTCACTGATCATGTAGATGTTCATTAAAGCTCAGAGTAAATTCAAAGGTTCTTCTACTAGAAACAGATCAAACTGAATAAACAGTGTCTTCTTCAGTCCAATCTGTCATTAACTGAACATAAACCCATAAACATTTTTTCTTTTGCTTGAATTAAGAAAAAAAAAATTTAATCTTGCATCAAGCAAAAAAAAAAATCTTGACTGAGCACAAAATCTTAAATTAAAGAAAAACAATTCTTGAATTAAGCAAAAAATCTTAAAAGAAAAAAATAAAAAAATCTTGAATTAAGCAAAAAAAATCTTGAATTAAGCAAAAAAATCTTGATTTAAGCAAAAAAATCAAGAGCATTTCTCTCATTTCTAGTCCAAATATCACATCACACTTAAAATCAGACAGTCACCTACAGAGGAACTTTACACTGAGATATAAGAACTGATTTATAGACAATAGATCTGGAAAATCTGATTTCAACAAATCTGAACAAGATCATTTTCATTTGTTCCATTTGCAGATTTTTTTTTTTTTTTTTTTTGCTTAATTCCAGCAAAAAATATCTTGTATTATTTTTTTTTTTAAACTTGTTTTTAGAAGAGCATTTTTTTTAGTGTACAAAGTGTAAAAAATGACACTGAAGATATTTCAAAGATGTTAAAGTTGTTTTCGTACAGGTTCCACATACAGACCAATGTGATCTCAAGTAAACCACCACAAAAAATAAAATATGCAATAAAATAAAATAACACGTAAAATGAATAAAAATGAACAAAGTAATAGGTGTGTCCATAGTTACCGTGGATACACCGTCATCTTCTACAACATTGATGGAGTTGGATTAATGACAGTGGATGGACACACTGGGTTCAAGTTCAGTTAATGACAGATTGGATCGAAAAAGACACCGTTTATTCAGTTTCTTCTGTTTTGATACAATAACCTTTGACTTTACTCTGAGCTTTTATGAACATCTACATGATCAGTGAATTAAATATAGGAAAATAGATGATTTTCACTGGGAAAAAAAGCAAAATTCAGAGGATAACATTATAATAAATAGCAATAAATCACTAAGGAAAGGTAAAATAGAGAAAAATTCATTTGGGAACTGCCACAAAAGTAACAGTGGATCCTTGTGTGTTAAGAAAAAAAACAAGACGACGGATAGACTGGAGGGTTTTTCTCTTTATCTCTTTATTCACATACAGTACCTTCAGTTCTGGACAGAGTACATTCAGGAATATCAAAAGGAAATAAATGCTTATAGAGTAAAAATACCCTCACTACTCCAGAGAGCACAGAGAAATGCATCGGGACATAGAATAGACTTCAAAATCTGTCTACGTACATTCAACATGCAAACATTATAGACTACAGTATAGACAGTATAGACTATAACATGTGCATAATGGAACATATGAACAGGGCCGAGCTATTTACACGTCAGTTCCTCTCATCCGTTCAGTTTCTATAGTGTTCTTTTTATACATATTAACATGTACAGTGTCGTTAAGCCGGGACTTGAACACAGCGGACTGTTTCTCCTTATAAATCACACACCGTGCCGTTTTTTTTTGAAACGTTGAAAGCACTCTACACTCTACTTCACCATAAATAAAACAACTTTACAAAAATAAGACCTCACCTCAAACAGAGCCATAGTGGCCAAAAAGCGCGTACAGCGATCATGGAATGATTAAAAAAAACAATAAAAACATCAGGTATGTGTACCGAGGTGGAGGTGGGGGGAGTGGAGGATGGTTTCCAGGACAACGTGAGAACAGAGCTGAACAAACACACAGGAATCCCAATGAAAGACGGCGCTTTAATTGGGACGTTGGAGGTTGTGACGGGCGGCGGGTGGCGCCGTGGGCGAGGCCATGGTCGGGTGGTGGTGGTCGGATTTCCCAGCACTGGTTCCCTTCAAAGGCAACCCCCCCCCACCCCTCTCCTTTTTTCGTAGAAGCAAACCGAGATTAGTAAACATGAGCGATAACAGGAATGCAGAGGGTTAGAGACTCCAGTCGGTGTTGTGTTAGCAGTGCTTGTACATTCACAGGTATTTCCCATCGGACTAAGGCTCAGGAGGGCGTGGGGGGGGGGGGGGGCAGCGTGGACTTGGATCTGCTGCTGCTGAGGCTCCGCCCCCTCCTCCTGAGTGGACTGAAGACTAGAAGCAGTGCTACTTTTTCTTCGAGTTGACGCTCTTGCAGACCCAGTTCATCCCCTCCTGGAAGACAGTGCACAAGCGACAGAAGCACAATGAGACCACGCCCACAATGACCACGCCCCTACATGCAGGTACACAACTGAGCTTATAGGACTAATGAACAGCCTCGTTATTTTAATGTAATATGAAACTGATTATACACATTAATGTCATTTACAGTATTGGTGTCTGTTCTATTAGCTTTATGCCACTACTGTAATAACAAAAGAAGAAGAAGGAGGAGGAGGAGGAGGAGGAGGAGGAGGAGGAGAAGAAGAAGGAGGAGGAGAAGGAGGAGAAGGAGAAGAAGGAGGAGGAGAAGGAGAAGAAGGAGGAGGAGAACAACAACATCAACCCCACCCACTCACACACACACACACACACACACACACACTTCCTGTTCACTGATCCCCCTCCCACTAGGGCTGGAACAGTCTACAGTTGAACCACAGGGCTCAGTACACACATGTACCGCGGTTCAGCTGCAAACATTCGAAACATGCTAAATAAATAATTTCCTCTGCTGTCTTTACCATAAATGTAACAGAAACACCATGTAATTCACCACATGTCCATTTAAAGTCTTATTGGGAAATGATAGGCTTAGACGAAGCGGTGTGGTCATGTGACAGTTCGACGCTAAACTAGTGATAGTGGTGGAAAAGGCTTCGTTGGACTAGATGGTCTTATGCTAAGCTAAGCTAGGCTAGGCTAAGCTAGTTCTACAGCTGGGGACAGAGTTACTGCCCAGAGGTCTGCACAGTCCACAGACAATGGAGACACCCTCATAAAAAAAAAAGAATCTAAAACTGTAAACTCATGACAAACTCATACTTTGTTTAGTTTGTTTGTGCTTCCTTTAGTTCAACGTCATAAGAAGGAGCTTCATGACGTGTATTATACTTAATAAAATATTCAGTTGTTAAATTAAACTTTTTCTTCATCTTTGATCATTGAAAACTGCTTTCAGTTACAGTTTTCAAAGACAGTTCCTTGCTATGAGCATTTTAAAGTTATAATTAATGGAAAACAAAGTTAAAGTTGTTTTTTTTATTGTTTTTGCAGTACAAAGAAAATGATCTGAACCGAACCGAGCCGTGACTCTAAACCGTGATATGAACCGAACCGCTCCAGTCCTACTGCATACCCACAGATTCATGTGGAGTCATAACTTTCAATCTTTTGAAAAACTCTTTAAAAATGTGTAAAAAAAAAAGCAAAAACTGAGAGAAAGGCACATGTAAAGAACACATAAAGAATGTGTCAAATTTGAAAAGAATCGGGTGAATAGTGTCAGACAAAGTGACGGACAGATGGAGTTCCTTACATATAGATACTCGTATTCCATCGTTCCTTTAGTTTCACCATCTGTTCCTCTACAGGTGAACGGAGCCCATTTAAATTATCTCAAAGAAATGGAATAAAAATGTAATAAATCTAACAGGTCTATTAATTAAATTACATATTCTGATTAGAAACAGGGCTGATGATCAACTGGCATCCGAATAACTGGGGTTTTGTCTGTTCATTTCAATAATAATAATAATAATAATAATAATAATAATAATAATGCCAATAATACAGCACAGTACAGCAAAGGGCTAAAAATAATTCATATGCGTACAGGTAAATCGACCTTATCATTCGTCCAACTCTATTCTTCATTTTCTAAATCACAGGTGTCAAACATGCGGCCCAGGGGCCAAATCCGGCCCGTCAAAGGGTCCAGTGCGGCCCTTGGGATGAATTTATGAGTGCAAAAATAGATATTAAGAAATTAACAATCATTTTAGTTCTGGTTTCACATGCAGACCAATTCAATCTCCTGTGGGTCAGACCAGTAAAATTCTATCATAATAATCTATAAATACGCACAACTCCAGATTTTTGTCTTTGTAAATGTAAATATTTTCATGTATTTACACTAAAACAAAAGTATAATTTCACAAAAAATGTAAAAAAAAAAATCTAAACAAATGTGAAAAGCCTGAAATGTCTTAAAAATAAGTGCAATTTTTTCAATATTCTGCCCAATACTAAATGTTTTGTGTATTTGTAGATCCACTGTGATCTGTAAGTTATAATGAACATGTGGAAATGATAAACTGAGGCCGAATATTGTTAAAATTACACTTATTCTTTTAGTTTGTTGAAGTTATTCACATTGTTTGAAAGGACAGTTTGTAGATGTAAACATTTTCATTGTTTAATGTTACTTTTTTCACTGTAAAATATAGAGAAAAGTTTGGAGTTGACATTATTTATATATTATTCTGTTATTATTTTACTGGTTCGGCCCACTGCAGATCAAATTTAGCTGAATGTGGCCCCTTAACTAAAATGAGTTTGACACCCCTGCTCTAAATGTTCAAAACACAAATGAAGTAAAGTTTGTAAAATGGAATAAACAGATTTGCAGCCAGTCCCACCCCCCTACTAGGAACTTTTATCAGAGAAAGTTAGGGGTCGGGGAAAGGTTTTCCACACAGGTAATATGGGTGGAAATGCACTGAGCTTTTTCAAACCCTGGGTAAAGTTAAAGCTCCTAATGCTCCGCTCTGATTAACCCTTTTCCATCTGATTCAGAATATTCTAATAACAGTATATTGGTCTGAATAATGGAGGTGAGTTACCGCATATGTAAATGCAGTCGTTCAGACATGAGAACTACACAAATATGTGGAGTATAACTGACCTGAATGCCTTCTCCGGTCAGAGCGGAACAGGACTGGATCTGCCACATACGGTCTCGGATCGTGTGCAGGTTTAGACCCTCTGCGATCTCCGAGGCTGGGGCGGCGGTCAGCAGATCCTGTTTGTTTGCAAAGATCAGCACTGGAACGCCGCTCAGCTTCTCCTCATCCAACAGCTCAGCCAGTTCCTGCAAAAACAGACGGCCATTTACAGATCAGACAAACACGGAAACATGAAGCCTTACAGGGACACTGGACTTAAAGGGTCTGATTTATGAAGATAGCAAATAACAGGCACAAATTTGCTAAAAAAAATGTGCATGCTGTTGATTTGCTTGTCACAGGTGATCAACTCAGATTTCCTGCATAAATGACAACTAGGGCTGTGTGTCAGCAAGAGTCTGGCGATACGATACAAACCACAATACTAGGATCACGATACAATATATCATGATATATCATAATACTGTTAAAAAGGCAATTTTTTATTTGTTTCTTTTTTTCAAATGATTATTTCCTAGAAGAACTGAATTACATCAGACATCTACACAAATACTAAACACATTTTTATTTGATCCCAACAGGATCTAATGCTATATTACCAAATGTTCCTGTGTTCAAACTGAAATTCTGTTTTACAGACATTACAGTTTCAGATCCTGTTCACATGTTCATATTCTATTAGTTCAGAACTAAAATCAGAACAGTATTTTAGTTCAATCCCAACAAAGGAACGGACATTATTTATGGTGAAGCTGTTCTAGTTCAAACCTGCCTTTAAGACCAGATAAATACAGATGCAGAGTCAGCCACTGAAACCAGTTTCAGATTTGGTCAGTCACATTACGTACACTAAATAAATATGTACATCTACTCCCAATAATTCTGTGCGTTCTAGCAGAAATGCCCATATTTCATATTCATCAAGACAAACACGCTAAATGGGTTGGACTAGTTATTTCACCCATTTGAGAAACATAACATCGGTGCGTTAATAGTAGAATAGCTTCGACGTGTTTTTGTGTACGCAGTCAAGTTTACACATGTTTTTACACATTCAGACCTTTAGTAAATCAGGCCCTTAGTGCAGGCATGTGAAACAAAATACCCATGGCATGAAAGATGTTCTACTAGGGCTGCACGATATTGGAAAAAACTGACACTGGGATTTTTTTTTTTAACCCTGCCACATACTGTATATTGCGATATGAAAAACTACTCAGGAGGATATAATAGCAGTGTGGTGCCGACGTAAATTTCAAACTAATAAGTTGTGTTTCCACTGGTTGTGTTGACACAGAACACGTTTCAGTTTCATCCTTCTGTAGCTGAAATAATTCCAGATAACTGACACTGCTTTTCTTTTTGGCACCAAGTCTTTGTTTACAGTGATTTTTCTCTTGTTCGTTGCTCATTTTTCAATGTCATTACCAGTGACTCACTTCAAACTGATTAAGAATGTTTGTGATTGGTGGATGGCTGTGTGCAGTATGTCAGGTCCCCAGGTTGACCTTAGATGAGAACACATTGAGTTCATTTACCTCCTACATTGCAGGACCTGCGATGTGACTATTGCGCACACATACATCATGATGATGACACTCAAACGATATATTGTGCAGCTCTATGTTCTACTGTACAGCATGAATGGTGCGGACAGAGAACAAATAATATACATGTCAACAAAATACAGATAAGGGGAAGTGGACAGAGTTAGAAAAAAAAATACTGCATATGGAATGTGGTATGAAGGGCATACACGTGGAGTCTAAACCACATATTCACAGACGACGCTGCATGTGATACATACCTGACCCGTTTCCTCAAACCTCTTTCTGTCAGCACTATCAATGACGTAAATCTGAAACAAAGTAGACATTTTTAGAAGCATGTGGTCATTGGTGAATAAGTCATTCTGACATCTGAGTGTGAAATCCTCAGTTCTTGATAGTTTTCAATGTTGCTAGGCAAATTTTCATCATGTTGGAGTGCAGGTGGTTTGAGAGGAAACAATAACTACCAAATGTTCTGGGCTGTAAAAGTCTACATGTGACTGAACAGATGTAATTACTGAGAACGGTTCAGATTTATGTCATACCATACCAACTTTATTTATAAAGCACTTTAAGAACTTTACAGCTAGCCAAAGTGCCGTACATGACTCATGAAATAAGTAAGTAAATAAATAAGTAAAAACTGTGATAACACAGGGTACAAAGCGGGCTAAGAACAACAAAATACAACCATCATAAAAACAAAGACAAATTAAAATCTGATAAAAACAGCATAGGAAATATTAAAAAAATTCTGTCAGATGTGACTCTACTGCTCCACCCAAAGTACTGGAAAAGTGGATTCCCTTTTCCACACCGGCAGCAGGTTTGTCTACCTTTACATTTAGCCTTTTGATGAGGAAGGGGTGCATTTCCAAATTCTGGTGAGTTTTTTTCTGATTTAACACCCCCAAATTAATCTAGTCTTAAAAAATAATAAAATAAATAAAAGCACATGCACTGACTTACCAAAACATCAGTGTTTTCAAAGTAGTTTCTCCAGTATGGTCTAATCTTCCTCTGGCCTCCAATGTCCCAAACATTCAGTTTAAATCCCTGAGACTGGACGCTCTTGATGTTGAATCCCTGGACAGAATATGAAACACAAATGTACCCATCAGGAAGAGTACTAATACCATACACTGCAAAAAAAAAAAATAATAAAATACTGTGGTTATAAATCATATTCCAGACAATCATATGTTTGCAGCACCTCTTTCTTCTAAGAACCACATGTCTGTAAAAAGTCAACTGTTCAGGAACTCAGAAACAGACCTGTATTCAGCTCTGTGATGATGCATCCTCCACAGAAACCAAGAGGGTTTTTAAAGAGTTTAGTATATTTATGGCAGCGGAGAATTTCAAACTCAACCCATGAAAGAACACTCAACCTCTACATTTATCACAAACATTCACAACCAACACATTTGGAGATACATGCAGGCTTGGTCCTTGTTCTCTGATGGTTTAGTCCAGTGGTTCCAACCTTTTTTTTTTTTTACTCCTGACCCCATTTTAACGTCACAAATTTCTGGCGACCCCAAACATTCAAAACAGAGTTGTTGATGTTTTTTTTTTTTGCTAAAATGTATTTGTTTTTGATCCTGTAATAGTTTGCTATACTATGTTTCAAATACAGGTTAATGTTAGAGGACATTTAGTCTATATAATGTATATTATTGTGGACGGAGGCAAAAAATCCAGGTGTAGATTACTGCACAAAGGGAGAATTTTATTTTCCTTGGTCAGGATATGTACTGTCAGTCCAGCTTGGATTTACAAGGCTGACAATTAATACTGAACAAACAATAACTCAAACTATGAATTACGAAAGAGCTGCAGCATCTGAAACCGACCACAATGAACATTTGACAGATAAACAGAACCACAGTGCTGCAGTTTCACATTCACAGCTTGTCTTTATGTATTGTGATTGGCTCTGTCAACTCATTATATATTTTTTACTAGTAAGTTGTTTTGGCTTTTTTTTTTTTTAATCAATTACTAGAAATTTCAGGTGACCCCACTGGAATTCCAGGTGACCCCAAGGTTGAACAACACTGGCTTAGGCGCTGTGTGGGTCTGGAAGGTTTGAAATAATTTTAAATGAATTATTTCATATTTAGCAAAAGGATAATTGCACAGTTATACTTGACCTTAGTCAGTAATATGGAATTTCACTGTTTGAGAAAGAAAGCTGGTAACACTTATTTTACTAACAGACCAAGAGTGACTGTTTTATTGGTAAGTCTCTTTGTACTGACTACAGAGTAAGTGGACTGAAGTTATTTATTCATTCATTCATTCATTTATTTATTTATGCCAGTGCATATTAATGAACATTTACAACAATCGCAGCTGTAAATATGCCACATCGTAGCAGCAGTGCTAATTTCCATCTGTACTCCCTAGGCAGGTGACAGGAAAGACAGTTGACAAAAAGGCAAAATATCATAAAAACACACAGAACAACACAGTGAGGACGATCTACTGATGGTCACAGGTTTGGTTTTCCTTCATCCAATGTTTAAGCTGTGATTTGAAGGAGGCGTATGACTGTGAGTCTCTTATGTTGAGTGGTAAACTGTTCCAATAATCATTTCCAGTGACTGAAAGTGTGGTTTGTCCAAAAGTAGCGTGCCTGCGTGGCCCCTCACAGTCTCCTTGAGCTGTGGCCCTGGTGACCATCCCACTGACAGAGTGGGATTTGAGAAAATCTGCTGTCTGTGTGTGTGTGTGTGTGTGTGTGTGTGTGTGTGTGTGTGTGTGTGTGTGTGTGTGCTCATACCTGTGTGGGGGTAATGTGGCTGATATCCTCAGATGCTAACTGTTTCAGCAGGGTGGTCTTCCCCCCGTTGTCCAGACCCAGCAGTAGTATCCGAACCTCCTGGTCTGGTGTGCTCTTTAGCTTACGCAGGATGGACAGCAATCCCTGTGAAGAACAAACCACCCTGTGATGTCTGCTGAGGAGGACAGGGGGAGCACTGTTGCATCTGCTCCTTGCATCCAGCCGGGGCTGTTCACCCACAGGCCGTGCAAGTGGATTTTCAGACCCCAGCCAGGACAAAAGAGTCCTGATTAAATAAGCCCTGCTAGTCCCCACTCACGCTATCTGACACGGGTTTTATTGTGACAGCTCTCCGGGCTAATTGTTTAAACCCGCTGCCGGTTAACGGTGCGCAAATGGACGCTAAACCTAGCTAACATGCTAAGCTAATCTCCCCTGATATCTGAACGAAGCAACATGGCAGCTTTGTCAATAAGTATGTTTTAACAGTCGGTTCCCAACGGCGGGACCGGTTACATTAGCGGGAAATACAAGTGAGTGCTACTTCTTATGGGCATTAACGGGTTTGCCTCTCGAAGTGTTCTGTTAGGGGCTAATTACACCGATAAATTACACTCACCATCTTGTTGCCTTCTCTCCTGGAGACGCCGCCGAGGGTTACTAGGGGGAATGACGTCAGACGCACACGTACGTACGAAACTAGAGTACAGCCCAGGTAGAGGAGCGCGCGCCTCCGCTTAATGAAAATATAGCTGTAACATCTCAAAATGTCCTTAGATATTTTGAACATGACATTCGAAATTAGAATTTATTGTTAATCTGATCACTTTATTTGGAAAATTTCACATACACAAAAATAAATACGCCAAAACGCGCCCAAATTTTGAAGTCTTTCTGACTGAATTTGAAAAATATATTAAATCAATGGAATTTATCTTTAATTCAAAAAAAAAATTAAAAAAAAAAAAAGCACAAACACTGGCAATTTATAAAGAATTCTTTAAAATGGACTGAAATTACTCTCTGATGTATTATTTATTTATTTTTCTTAGATCTTTATATTTTTATTTATTTTCAGTTTTTATTATCATTATTTGTCTATTCTTCTTTATGTCTCTAAGTCTTTGCATTATTTTTGCTTTATTTGTTTGGATGCTTTTTCCTTTTTGACATCTTGATGTTTGTTCAAAATTTCTATGTTTTGTATACCAATATATTTTCAATAAAGTTGAAGAAAAAAAAGAGAGAAAAAATTAGATTATCATGAAAAAGTTTGATATTTTTTGTCATTCATTTCAGAAAGCGAAACCCATATATTATATAGACTCATTAGACATAGAGGGAAATATTTCAAGCTTTATTTCTTGAAATGTTGATGTTTATGGCTTACACATAATGAAAACCCAAAATTCAGTGTCTCAGAAAATTAGAATATTGCATAAAATCAATTAGAAAAAGATATTTTAAACAGACATGTCAGGCTGTTCATTTGTATCAGTGCAGGTTTGTTGTGCCATGGCATCTGCTGGTGTCGGTCCACTGTGTTTTCTGAAGTCCACAGTCAACACACCCATCTACCAGGACATTTTAGAACACTTCATGCTTCCTTCTGCTGACTTTAAACTTTATGTAGATGCTGATTTCATTTTCCAGCAGGACTTGGCACCTGCCCACACTGTCAAAGGTACCAAAAGCTGGTTCAATGACCATGGTGTTACTGTGACTGATGGAGGAGAAAACTGACCTCACCTGAACTCCATAGAATCTATGGAGGATTGTCCAGAGGAAGACGAGAGACAGCAGATCCACCGATGTAGATGAACTGAAGGACACTATCAAACCAACCTGGGCTTCCATTCCACCTGAGAAGTGGAAGAAGAAGAAGAAGAAGAAGAAGAAGAAGAAGAAGAAGAAGAAGAAGAAGAAGAAATCTACTCCTTCCAGTCAGGCTTTTTTTTTTTTTTTTTTGTATTTTCTATACCCTTCCAAGTATTATAGAAGTTGAAATTATTAGAAGGATTTAATATATATATATGTATGATCATAAACAAATTCTCAAAAACTTTGAGAATTATTTTACTTGAGAATATTTGTCCTTATTTTAGATTTTGATGTAATGTACAAAAACTGATGCATTTAGCCTTTTTTATAAGCCATACTTAATGGGTTCAATACATAGCTGTGAATTCTTTTTGAAATAAAAGGGTAAAAAAAAGGTATGATGCTGAGTTTTTATTTCGTGAGATGAAGATCCTCATTATTTCAGGTACATTACCATAGTTGAATAATTGTATGTTAGGATTGGATATTTGGAATGAACTTAATGAGTAACAGTATAAGATATGAACACCAAAGTCCTGTCCCTGATATTACCACGATTTCTATGTTTGCTTTTTTTTTAATCATCAAATTTAATGTACAAAACATTCATGGTGTAAATTCTTTTAATGATCAGAACAAGAAGGGGTACAAAGGGCATAGAAGAGATTACCCCCCCCCCCCCAAATTTATAACACAAACAAAGTTAAACAAAGGCTAGGGCTTTTTTGTGAGTCATATTTTTCAATCATATTAAAAGGTTTGCAGGCGTTTTTTAAAGAGATTCAGGGCTTTTACAAAATTAAGAAACTCAGTGTGAAAAATGTAAAATCCAGGTTTTGTTCTAAAATATTTGCAATTTGTGTATATGGAATTTTGTAAGAATTAGAATGTTGTTTATCATAAAGTTTTTTTCATTACCGTCCGTGATCAGTCTGAATATGATCCCTTCACCAGAGAAGGGTTCCAGGTGAAGCTTCATATGAAGCCAGTCATGTAGATCAAACCATAGAGCTTCAGAAAATTTACAATAAAACGTAAATGATCACAAGTCTCAGTACCATCACAAAACACACTGGTTATTTTCAAAACCAAATCGCTGACACAACAATTCCCCAGATGCATACACATCATTTAATATTTTAAAGTGGATTTCTTTGGGTTTTGGATTAATGGGGTATTTTAGATATTTGGATCATTCTGAGTGTATAATATGCTTAGATATTTTTTTTTATGAAATTGAGTTTCTGTAAGATAGTAAGGGTAAGAAATATTGTTATAGATTTTCCGGATTGTTTTATTGGGATTTTAACTTCACAGAATTTATAGCTGCCAATTAGGAGATGTGGGAGACAAGGGGTGATGTGGGGGGAGCCAGATAAGATTCCACTAATTAATCCAAGAATAGAGTCAGGAATAGCATTAGTTATGGAGGAAAAAGGTTTAGGACTCACAAAGAGATCCTATTTAAGGCAGAAGTACCATTTGTATATTGTCTTCGTTATCCTAAAAGTGAAAAACTTGGAATTGTTAAAACTCCGAGGTGCCCTGAACGCATCGTAGGAGTACCGAGTATTAGCTGCTAGTTTAGCTAACGTGCCCTGAAAATGTAGTTAGTTTAGTCCAGATATTCGGTGGCATCTCACTAGGGGGACTATCCTTCTGTTCCCACATTTATACAACGCCAGTCTAATACTAAAACAAAAAATAAACTTTTAATGAATAATTAAAGTTGTAATTAGCTGATTGTAGTGTAGTCGTCTCATCTCGGCAGTTTACGGAAAAGCCGAGTGTTTTCCGCCGGTTCGGTGACGTAGGGCGCTGCCCCGGCCTGTGATTGGAGCACGGAATGCCACGTGCACATTCTTTACTATTCCACAGGAGCACATTTGAAGGCTGTCAGGTCAGTGTTCTGTAGGGCGGCGGAGGAAGCTGGCTAAAGGTACTTATTCATTGGTTTTTCTGATCGCAGTTTGCATGCTTTGATGCTAGTGTGTCCGGGTTCGGGTCGGGGGGGGGGTTCGGGTCTAGGATCTGGGGTCTGGGGGTGCTGCAGACTCCGGTAGTAACCTGAGCAGTGGGTTGCATCAGGCTGTGCATCTGTCCCAAGTCAGGTTCCAGTTGTTTGGGAGTAAAATGTGATCACATGACCTAACTGTGTTAATGGGGTCATGTTTTCTACTCAGTCTGTTTATGCACAGTCTGTTTTCTACTCAGTCTGTTTTCTACTCAATCTGTTTTCTGCTCAGTCTGTTTCTACTCAGTCTGTTTTCTGCTCAGTCTGTTTCTACTCAATCTGTTTTCTGCTCAGTCTGTTTTCTACTCAGTCTGTTTTCTACTCAGTCTGTTTTCTACTCAGTCTGTTTCTACTCAGTCTGTTTTCTGCTCAGTCTGTTTCTACTCAATCTGTTTTCTGCTCAGTCTGTTTCTACTCAATCTGTTTTCTGCTCAGTCTGTTTTCTACTCAGTCTGTTTTCTACTCAGTCTGTTTCTACTCAGTCTGTTTTCTGCTCAGTCTGTTTCTACTCAGTCTGTTTTCTACTCAGTCTGTTTCTACTCAATCTGTTTTCTGCTCAGTCTGTTTCTACTCAGTCTGTTTTCTACTCAGTCTGTTTCTACTCAATCTGTTTTCTGCTCAGTCTGTTTTCTACTCAGTCTGTTTCTACTCAGTCTGTTTCTGCTCAGTCTGTTTTCTACTCAGTCTGTTTTCTGCTCAGTCTGTTTTCTACTCAGTCTGTTTTCTGCTCAGTCTGTTTCTACTCAATCTGTTTTCTGCTCAGTCTGTTTCTACTCAATCTGTTTTCTGCTCAGTCTGTTTTCTACTCAGTCTGTTTTCTACTCAGTCTGTTTCTACTCAGTCTGTTTTCTGCTCAGTCTGTTTCTACTCAGTCTGTTTTCTACTCAGTCTGTTTCTACTCAATCTGTTTTCTGCTCAGTCTGTTTCTACTCAGTCTGTTTTCTACTCAGTCTGTTTCTACTCAATCTGTTTTCTGCTCAGTCTGTTTTCTACTCAGTCTGTTTCTACTCAGTCTGTTTCTGCTCAGTCTGTTTTCTACTCAGTCTGTTTTCTGCTCAGTCTGTTTTCTACTCAGTCTGTTTCTACTCAGTCTGTTTTCTACTCAGTCTGTTTTCTACTCAGTCTGTTTTCTGCTCAGTCTGTTTTCTGCTCAGTCTGTTTTCTGCTCAGTCTGTTTTCTACTCAGTCTGTTTCTACTCAGTCTGTTTCTGCTCAGTCTGTTTTCTACTCAGTCTGTTTCTACTCAGTCTGACCTGTTTCACTTGGGGGGGTGTCAGTCACAGGTGTGTTCAGGTGTGATCCAGGGGGTCGGTGTTCCCCTGCAGATCCTGTTTGTCAGGACACATACTGTTGAGAGAAGCCTCCAAAGCAGGGGTGTCAAACATGCATCTCGGGCGCCAAAGGTTCCAATCCGGCCCCTGGGATGAATTTACAAAGTGCAAAAATTCCACAGTCAAGGCATTTTAGTTCAGGTTCCACATACAGACCAGTATGATCTACAGTAAAATAATAACAGCAGAATAACCTACAAAAAATATTGACTCCATATTTTCTTCTCGGTTTGATGTGAAAAAAATATTGCACCATGCCGATAAATAATGACAAGTTCAAATTGTTGTCTTTGTTTTAGTGCAAAAAATAACATTAAATTATGAAAATATTTACACTTACAAATTACCCTGTAACAATAAAATGTGAATATTGGCAGGACTGATCAAACTATTTTCAACATTTTACATGTTGAAATGGGGTGGGGGGGGTTGCCAGTAGGTAAATCCGCCATTGTGTATCATAGGCTACAACTATGTAGGGGTGTCAAACATACGGCCCATGGGCCAAAGCTGACCCGCCACATGGTCCGATCCGGCTGTGAAATGAATTTATGAAATTCAAAAATTACACTGAAAACATCAAACAGTTAAGGGAGTCACAGTCATTTAAGGGGAAACATCCAAACCAATATGATATGAAGTAGGTCCGACCAATAAAAAACTATCAAATTAACCTTTAAATAACCCTTAAACAGCCACCAGTGATCAAAAGAGTCTACTGATCTAAACTGTTCAATACCTGCTGATCCACTAATCCTATTAATACATGTTCCCTTTCCTTCAGTTTTCTGTTTTTCTGATGTAATAATCTTTGAATGTACTCTGAAGTGTCATTAGTAGGGCTGGGTATCATCGCCAATTTCCTTAATCGATTTGATTTCTATTCATAAGGTTCTGAAACGAATAATCACGATTTGATTCGATCCAATATTGATTCAATTCAGTGTTAACTGATTGATTGAGATTCATTTAGTGATACCAAAGTACAATTTTGAGCTGTAATCTGATTATTTGAATACCGCAGCCATGCAACTAGGGATGGGAATCGATAAGAATTTAATGATTCCGATTCCATTATCGATTTTGCTTATCGATCCGATTCCTTATAGATTCTCGTATCGATTTTCATTGGGTGAAGGAATAAAAGAGTACAAACGGGTGTGTTTGCATTAACTGTCTTTATATTTCCATCACACAGAAAATATAACATATACAGTATGAACAAATAATAGTAACAGATGACACCCAGTTTGGGGGGGGGGGGGGTGCAGTGAAAGTGAAACTATAGACGCTTTACTAATTCCTCTATTGCCGCATTTCCACTGCGTGGAACCAGTTCGACTTGGCCTGTCTCCCGTTGTTGTGCACCTCATTTCTTTTCCCCTACCTTCGGAAACTTGTATTTAAGGGGGCACGACGTTTGTTGCCTGCACCAGAACCGGAACTGGGCCTGGATGACGGCCTGGTGTTCACTCTGCCGCTAGATTCACAAGCACCGCTAAATAGTGTATCAAATACATGACATTCCTGTAAATGAATCACATGCTGTGGACAAATGTTTGAGCAGACTGGAGGGAGTCCACCCTTTTGAAGAAATGGAACCTTCGCCAGTGTTACAAGTGGACCTGATGTCATCTGTTTGGACCTGGTGTCGTCTTTTTAGACCATTTCTGCCTCTACGCCATGTTGGCTATGTTCTGACCAAAACAATGCAACTTACACATGACGTCATCACGAAGGCGGAATCGATAAGCAGAATCGTTAAGCAGGCAGGCAAACGACTCCAAGGAATCAAGCTCCTGGGATCCGGTTCTCAAAAAGAACCGGTTCTCGATTCCCATCCCTACATGCAACACATCAATATTGACATTAGAAAGAAAATAAATCTGACATTTCATCAGTAAATAGATGAATCTGCTCTGAAATAATGAACAGAAACAGTACCATGTTTCTACAGTGGCTCAGAACGGACTTCTGCGTCATCTTTATTCTGTTTTATGGCTGGTGCTTCTACCGTTAAAGAACATTACTGTCACCCTGGGGCACCGACACCAATTACATCATGTTGGGCAGTTGGTACAAGGAAGTCACGGGGGTAGTAGCGGTCCTTGATTGTCGCTTTACAGTTCCTCTAACTCCACACTCAGCCATAGGTGATAGTATCATCTATGACTCAGTGTGGATCCAAGTTCATAGTCCTAGAACGACCTGCCTCCACGACCCACCTCCGAAAGCCTCCGCCAACCAGAAGGCTTCCAGTTCCTTCACACTGCAGGTTCGAGTTTGAGGCCAGGAGGACCTCCCACAGAGGGGTTCTTCCCACCCTTCCTCTGCGTCAGAACCGTTGTGAGCAAAATTGAGATGCCCCGCCTCCCCCAGGGGCCCGTGAGACGCAGCTGGCCCCACCTCTGCGTCAGGTAGTCGCGGTCCTGCTCTGAAAAATCAATCTCATCCACTATTTCTCAATTACATAAAATGAAAATGAAATTGATCTAAAATTGATGGAATCGATTGTTTTTTTACCCAGCCTTATTGATGAGTATCTTATATAATCAGTGAAGTAAACATAAGAAAATACCTAATTTTTCACTGAAAAAGGCAAAACTACGGAAGATAATGTTATAATAAATGATGACAAATCATTTATGAAAGGTCAAATAGAGAGAAAAGTTTCATTCATGAACTGCCACAAAACTAGTACTGGGTCTGTATGGGTTAAATTGCAACTCAAATGGTTCTGTTGGTTTTAGTGTAAAAACATGAAAATGTTTACATGGACAAACTATCCTTACACAAAAAAGATGAACAACCTGAAATATATTCAGTGTAATTGTACCAATATTCTGCCTCTTACTAAATGCTTCATGTATTTGTAGATCCACTGTGATCCATATGTTAGAATGTACACATGGGAATGATAAACTGAGACAGAACATAGTTAAAATTGCACTTATTTTTCTTAAGAAATGTTTAAGAAAAAGTTAATTCATCATTGTTCATTTTATTAACACTTTTAAAGGATAATTTGTATATGTAAACATTAAGGGTGTGTATTAGCATGAATCTGGCGATACAATACAAATCCCAATACTAGGATCACGATAGGATATATCACGATATATCACGATACTGTTAAAAAGGCAAGTTTTGGTTTGTTTCTTTTTTTAAATGATTATTTCCTTGAAGAATTGACTTACACCAGAAATCTGCACAAATACTAAACACATTTTTATTTGATCCCAACAGGATCTAATGTTATATCACAAAATGTTCCTGTGTTCAAACTGAAATTCTGTTTTACAGACATTACAGTTTAAGATCCTGTTCAAATGTTCATATTCTATTAGTTCAGAACTAACATCAGAACAGTATTTTAGTTCAATCCCAACAAAGGAACCAACATTATTGAATAAATGAATGTCAAAGGCTTAGAGTCTGGTTTTGACCAACTCCATATGTAAAGTGTCATGAGATAACTTTTGTTATGATTTGGTGCTATATAAATAAAATTTGATTGATTGATTAAAGAACTAGAAGCACTCGGAGAGCGCAGACTTCTGCCAAGGCTGATCAGTGCCCCCCCCGCCCCCCCGTGGGCCCCCCCACCCAGGGTTTGTTTGTCTGTTTGTCTATTTGTTTGTCTGTCCGTTAGTGTGCAACATAACTCAAAAAGTTATTGACAGATTTTGATGAAATTTTCAGGGTTTGTTGGAAATGGGATAAGGAAGAAATGATTAAATTTTGGTGGTGATCGGGGGTGGGGGGGCCCACGGGGGGGGCCACTGATCAGCCTTGGCGGAGGTCTGCGAAGCACTTTTTTTTCCCATTTCCAACAAACCCTGAAAATTTCATCCAAATCTGTCCATAATTTTGAGTTATGTTGCACACTAACGGACAGACAAACAAACAAACAAACAAACAGACAAACAAACAAACCCTGGCAAAAACATAACCTCCTTGGCGGAGGTAATAATAAATAAAATATAAACAAAAAACATAAATGAACCTCCACCATATCTGCATTTGAATAAATACCTAAAAATATGGATACAGTACTTTTTAATATCGATACAGTTTTGTGAAATGAAAAATCGCAATATATTGCAGAACCGATATTTTCTTACAATCCTAGTAAACATTTTCATAATGTAATTCTCTAAAACACTGGTGTCAAACATGCGGCCCAGGGGCCAAAGCCAAAGGGTCCAATACGGCCCATGGGATGAATTTGTGAAATGCAAAATTTACACCAAAGTTATTAACAATCAGTGGTGTTAAAATCATTTTAGGTCAATTCAATCTAAAGTGGATCAGACCAGTAAAACACAATCATAATAACCTATAATAAAGAAAACCACAAATTTATCTTTTTTAGTGTAAAAACAGTAAAATTACACAAATATTTACATTTACAGACTAGCCTTTTCCAAAAAAAATGTGAACAAGCTGAAATGTCTTAAGAGAAGTATGCGAAATTTTACCAACATTCTGCCTTTTACTAAATGTTTTGTGTATTTGTAGATCCACTGGGATCTGTAAGCTGTGATGTACATGTGTAAATGATAAACTACAGCGTAATATTGTTAAAATTACACTTATTTTGCTTAAGAATTTCCAGGTTCATATTTGTTTGTGTTATGTTCGAGTACAGTTTGTAGATGAAAACATTTTCATTACGGAATTTTACTTTTGTCACTCAAAAGTATAAGAAAAAAACTTTGGTGGTGACATTATTTATCAATTCTTATCTTATGATTTATATTATTTTACTGGTCCGGACCTCTTTATTATCATATTAGTCTGTGTGTGGCCGCTGAACTAAAATGAGTTTGACAGCCCTGCTCTAAAACATGAGAAAAGTTTGAAGTTGACATTATTTCTGCGTAATTCTGATAGTATTCATGTTCAGATCATATTGGGCTGAACATAGAACCTGAAATAATAGGAGTTTGACCCCCTTGACTGTTCATATCCTCAGTGTGATGAAAAAAATCACAAATTCACCTCCTAAGCCTTCACAGGTACATGACCCCCCCCTCCCTCTGTCTTCGACGCTCGGGCCAAGTAAGGACAAGGATTTACTGTTCTGTTTGTCCAGTAAATCATTTGCTATGATGGTGACCCAGTTTCACCTCCAGAGGATTTAGTCAAGGTTCTATAGACTTTATGAAGCTAAACTAATACAGGCTGTGTGGACCTGTACCTTTGTTGAATCAGTTGAATGGTCATTTTTTAAAACGGACAGATGGGTGATAACTGAACAGAGGAACGCCTCCTTTTCCACCAGATTAGTTCGGATTTATTAAAACAACCAAAAGGATGAGTCATTAGTGAGAGGGTGGTGCATAATATTTAACAGACCAATAGGGCCACTTATTACTGAAACCACTTTTGGACATTTTTCCACAGTCTGAGATCCTTACATTGTTTCTTAAATTTATTATTGGTTCTTGTGTTTTTTTTCGTAACCCTTAAAGACCCAAACGTCCTCCTTTAACCCATAAAGACCCAAACATCCACCTTTAACCCTTAAAGACCCAAACGTCCTCCTTTAACCCATAAAGACCCAAACATCCACCTTTAACCCTTACAGACCCAAACGTCCTCCTTTAACCCATAAAGACCCAAACATCCACCTTTAACCCTTAAAGACCCAAACGTCCTCCTTTAACCCATAAAGACCCAAACATCCACCTTTAACCCTTACAGACCCAAACGTCCTCCTTTAACCCTTACAGACCCAAACGTCCTCCTTTAACCCATAAAGACCCAAACATCCACCTTTAACCCTTACAGACCCAAACGTCCTCCTTTAACCCATAAAGACCCAAACATCCACCTTTAACCCTTAAAGACCCAAACGTCCTCCTTTAACCCATAAAGACCCAAACATCCACCTTTAACCCTTACAGACCCAAACGTCCTCCTTTAACCCATAAAGACCCAAACATCCACCTTTAACCCTTAAAGACCCAAACGTCCTCCTTTAACCCATAAAGACCCAAACATCCACCTTTAACCCTTACAGACCCAAACGTCCTCCTTTAACCCATAAAGACCCAAACATCCACCTTTAACCCTTACAGACCCAAACGTCCTCCTTTAACCCATAAAGACCCAAACATCCACCTTTAACCCTTAAAGACCCAAACATCCACCTTTAACCCTTAAAGACCCAAACATCCACCTTTAACCCTTAAAGATCCAAAGTCCACCTTTAACCCTTAAAGACCTAAATGTCCACCTTTAACCTTTAAAGACCTAAATGTCCACCTTTAACCCTTAAAGACCCAAATGTCCTCCTTTAACCCTTAAAGACCCGAACGTCCACCTTTAACCCATGAAGACCCAGACGTCCTCCTTTAACCCTTAAAGATCCAAACGTCCACCTTTAACCCTTAAAGACCTAAACGTCCACCTTTAACCCTTAAAGACCTAAACGTCCACCTTTAACCCTTAAAGACCTAAATGTCCATCTTTAACCCTTAAAGACCTAAACGTCCACCTCTAACCCTTAAAGACCCAAACGTCCAACTTTAACCCTTAATGACCCAAATGTCCTCCTTTAACCCTTAAAGACCAAAACGTCCACCTTTAACCCTTAAAGACCCAAACGTCCGCCTTTAACCCGTAAAGAGGGCTGGGTCTTTACCCAAATGTCCCCCTTTAACCCTTAAAGACCCAAACGTCCACCTTTAACCTAAACCATCTGATCTAAACTGTTTAATTCCTGTTGATCCACTAATCCTATCAGTCCTTGCCAATAATTGGTGTAAAATACAGGTCTCCCTCTTTTCATGGTCATCAGATATGACCATATTTGGACGTTCAGAGGCTCTGTAGTTACTGTGGAAACATCGTCATCTTCTCCAACATTGATTCACTGGTCAAACCCATGGAGTTGGATCAATGACAATGGATGGACACACTGGGTTTATGATCAATAATAAGTAAAATGACCAAAAATGAATTTTTAAAAAAAATTACAAAATAATAAGTAACATGAAAAAAAATAAGCAAAAAGTTAACTAAAATGAAGTTTAAAAAAAAAATCTCTCAAGCAACAAGATGAACAAAAACAGCCAGATTAGCCAATAAAATGAACAAAAATGAATAATAATAATAAGCAACATGAAGAAAACAAACCACAAAAAATAAAATATGCAATAAAAACAAATAAAATAACATGTAAAATGAATAAAAATAAGCAAAATAACAAATGTGTCCATAGTTACCATGGAAACACTGTTATCTTCTCCAACATTGTTTCTTATATAATAACCCACAACTTTAATTTGAGCTGTTATGAACATCTACATAATCAGTAAATAAAATGTAGCATAATACCTGATTTTCACTGGAAAAAGTGCAAAATAAAGGAAATAGTTTTACAATAAATGGTGATAAATTCCTTAAGGAAGGTTAAATATAGATGAAAGTTCATTTGGGAACTGACACTAAAGCAGCTCTGGGTCTTTAAGGGGTAAACTCAGCAGAACACTAGGTTTAGACAGCTGTTATTTTTCTTTTTCATCTCCATCGTCTCTTTTGAACCAGGAGTATATGGAACGTCCACAACAGATCAGTCTTTACTTTAAGGACAAATCTTTTTTTCCCCCAGGTTCTGAAATAAACTATTTGTGGTCAAAATGTGCTGTTCTGCAAGAGTTTGTCATGTTCGGACCATAAATAATATATATATATATATATATATATATATATATATATATATATATATATTTTTTTTTTTTTTTTTTTTTTTTTTTTTTTTTTTTTTTTTGCATAATTTTCATCTTGTTGTGTCTAGTTGCATATTTACATCACAGTCATCTAGTTGCATCTTTTCCATTATTTTCTTTTGCACAGATAATTTAAGCGAGAGCTGAAATGATCAATTGGTTAATTTACTCAAATCGGGTAAAAAAAAATTAATATTCAGTTACAATTTCCCTGAATCGAAGCTTCGTTTCCTTAATTTCGCTGCATTAAACATTGGTTCCACTGTTGTGTTTCACACGGACGCTTACTGTGATGCACATGATGCCAGAATCAACACAAACAACAGAAGAGAAAAGAGGACAAAAAGGCAGAACATGTCTATATGTGGACTTTTATTCACTGGAACCATCACTTACTCCTTTATACTTTGAATCTTTCACACAAACATTAGAAACATTTGTCTTTATTTTTTCAGTCGTGTGTTAGTTTGAGTTATTCAAATAATCATTTAATTAAATCAAATCAAAGAAAGTAAGTAGTCTCTTTTCCATTCACCCTCAAATTGTGCAAATATAACTTGCACATAAAATATACTTAATGGAAAAATGACAATTTCACCAAAAGTCTCATTTTTTGATTAAAATTTTTTGCACTGGCAAGAGGTGGTTTTTCGGGCGTAGCACAAATGATATATCACGCAAAACTGCAATGGAAAGACCTTTTTTCACAACTAGAGTCAGGTAAATTAAAAAAAACGGATGTTGACGGATGTTACAACAAGCAAAGAAGAAATATGTGTGTGTATGTGTGGACACACCAGGAAACCACATCATTTTAGAATTTAATAGGAGATAGAGGGGGAATATATAATAATAAATATATCTGTAAATCAACACTATATTTATGTTCATGTTTATGGAATGACTTCTCGTGTCATCTCGCGATAATAAATAAACAAATCATCGCATTTGTGATTTAATGGAAAAACCAACACTACGCACTTCTGTTTTTTCGACATTTAGTAAATATGGATAAAGTTTTGCGTAGATGTCCAATGGAAAAGAGACTGATAGATTAATCGATCAAAACTAATCGATAGCTGCAGACCCTTATTAAATCCACTTAACAACTACGTAGTTTCTTTCCCTGTGGGTAAAAATTACACTTTAAAGTGGAAAAAAATAAAAACGTGACATTTATTGTGATGATTCTCATATTTGACTGACATGAAAATGTTTATTGTTACATTTTTGGGCAGATCAGATGTTATTGCTTTTTAAAAAGGGAGAATTTAAGGCCACGTTTCCTTCTGTTTCTCCTCCTATATTTATGCTGACCTTTAACCTACTGTATAAACAAACAGGTCCAGAAACATCCAGTTCCAGCTGGATCAGCCTCAGGTACCACGTACTAACAAAGGCTGAACCATGGAGGATGGGGGTGGGGGCGTGGACACTCAGTTTAGTTCAGGAGCCAAATTCAATATGAGCTCAAGTGGACTGGACCAGTAAAATAATAACATAACCCCAAAGGGAAAAGAGTAAAATTACATTATGACAATATTTACGTCTACAAACAACCTGAAATTTCTTAAGAAAAATAAGTGCAATTAGAACATTATGTCTCAGTTTATTATTAAATATAAAAGAGTAACGTAAAAGTAAGATATGTATAATTTTTTTTAAAAAATAATATTTTAGGGGATTAAATCAGTTGCACTTCTTCCCACCCCCTTTTCGGGTAAATGTAAATAGAACTGTTGTGCTGTTCTTCTGTCTAAGATTGTTATGATTGTTGGTATTTGTATTAATCTGCATGTTTTACCAGTTTGCATGTATGTTAAATTTCTTTGCATATTCAGAATAAATCACTAAATCCAATCAAATTATTTACATATGTGCATTACAACTGTTTTTTGAGAAATTTGAAAAATAAATGCAATTAAGTGTTAAAGTAAGGGGGAAAAAAACAACAAATATGATCAAATTAAGCAATAGCTAGAAGAAAACATGCACAAAAATGAACAAAAACTTAATAAACATTAACAAAAGGATGTTCAAACTGCAATTCTCTTAAGACATTTCATGTTCATATTTACATATACATAGTTTGTAAATGTAAGTAAGTAAAGTTAATTTATAAAGCGTTTTTCACAGATAAAAATCAGAAAGTGCTGCACATAAAATGATAAATAATAAAACAACATAAGAATAATTTCATAAAATAGATAAAAAGCATAAATCCATCAACCAAAAGCTTTCCTAAATAATGTCTTGAGCTGCTTTTTAAAAAAGTCCATGGAGTAAACGTTCTTTTTTTCTACACTGAAACAAAGAGAAATATTTAGAGTTATGATAGTATGTGTATGTATGTGTATATGAATATGTATTTACATATATGTGTTATTGTATTATGTGTTTATGTAAATCATATTATATTTGTCCATAATAATATAAACCCTGAAACCAAATTATTTAATAAGTATCAGTCATATTACAGTATATAGTATAGATATGTTTAGACTAGGAAGGTTATTATTGTTATTAATTATATAAGGAGAAGGGGTGGAGTTTATAAGTTGTACTTCTTCTCACTCCTTTTCAATATGTATTATATGTCTTATGTTTAAGTGTTTTGTTTATGTATTTTTTTCTGCTTTGACATTCATATTTGAAATAAATACATTAATCAATCAATCAATCAATAGTATTTTACTGGAAATCATATAGAGGGTATGCACGTGACGTCACCGCTAGCGGAAGTCACTGTGGTTCCGCCCACTGAGTGGCAGAAAGAGGGAGACGAGTGACAGCGTTGGCTTCAATAGTAAGTAAGTAAAGTAAATTTTATTTATAGAGCACTTTTCACAGACAGAGTCACAAAGTGCTTTATCAATTCAAATCAGAATCAAATTAAGTTTACAGAGACCCAACAGAATCCTTCAGGGGCAAACACTTGTGATTGGTGACAGTGGCGAGGAAAAACTTCCCTTTAACAGCAGAAACCTCGAGCAGACCCAGACTCCTGAAGGATGGCTGTCTGCCTTGACCAGTTGGGGTTAAAGAGAGAGAGAGAGAGTAAAGGAGGAGAAAAGAGAGAGCGATAGAGATATAGAGAGACTGGGGGGGGGGATGACACATGGAGTACGTTATGATGAATACATAGAGTGTAATCAGTCTGTGGTGGTCCTGGGTCAGGTGGGAGACTAAAAAGCCTTTTTGAACAGGAGGGTTTTGAGGTGTTTCTTAAAGCTCTCTACAGAGTCCATGGACCGTAGGTGTAGAGGCAGGTCATTCCATAGACGTGGTGCCACAGCTTTAAAAGACCTGTCACCGCGTGTGCTAAAACAGGTCCATGGAACCATCAGCAGGTGCTGTCCTGAAGACCTCAAGCTACGAGTCGAGCTGTAGGGCTGGATCAGGGAAGCAATGTATGCAGGGGCCTGGCCATGTAGGGCCCGGAAAGTTAGCACAAGAATTTTGAAATGAAGACGATATAGAACAGGGAGCCAGTGGAGAGATTTAAGGATGGGAGTGATGTGGGTTCTCCTGTTTGTGCGGGTCAGGAGCCTGGCAGCAAAGTTCTGGACAAACTGTAGACGGGCCAGCTCCTTCTTGTTTAAGCATGTAAACAGGCTGTTGCAGTAGTCTAAGCGAGAAGATACAAAAGCATGAACGATCATCTTGAGCTCATTTGTGGACACCATAGATCTGAGTTTGGAGATGTTGCGTAGGTGGAAGAAACAGTTTTTGACTAGGTGTTTGGAGTAGAATTCTAAAGACATGTCCTGGTCAAAGATGACACCCAGATTCCTCAGTTTTGTCTTTACCGAGGAACTCAGGTCTCCAAGGTGATGTTTGATCCCTGGGATTGCACTATCCGGGGCAACGATGAGGGTCTCAGTTTTGCTGGAGTTCAGCTGGAGGCTGTTATCATTTAGCCACTGCTTCAGCTCTGACAAGCAGTTGATTAAGGAACTCAGTTTGTGGGGCTCAGAGGAGTTAAAGGAGCAGTATATCTGGATGTCATCCGCGAATAGATGATAGGAGACATCACTATACTGTTGGATAATGTGGCCAAGTGGGAGGACATAGAGTAAGAATAGGACTGGTCCCAGGACAGAGCCTTGGGGCACACCACACAGTAGATCCGCTGAGTCAGATTGGAAGTTGTTTATTGACACAGTGAAGCTTCTGCCGGTCAGGTAAGAGGAGAACCAGTCTAGCACATGACCTGACATCCCTACCAGGTCCCTCAGTCTCTCAATCATTATGGTATGGTCCACTGTGTCAAAGGCCGAGGAGAGATCTAGCAGGACCAATAGTGTCTAAACTGAAGAACAATATTTAATAAAAGTGGGGAAGAGCTGTTGTGAGACTGATTGTATGAACAGGTTTGAAAAGCAGTGGGAGCTATTGTTTTACAGACACCGAAAGACAAAGAAAAGAGAAGTAGAGGGATCCACAAATCCAGGAAACCAAACCTAGATCTGTGGATCCTGTTTGGTGTCAGCTAACATGAACTTATGCTGTATTTTTGGGTCAAATCAGACCTTAAATGACGTATTGTTTGGGCTAACGTTACTTCTTAGTAAAGTTCTTGGTTTCATGATCAGATCTTTCATGGTTTTTGTCTTCATTTTGTGATTCTGAACCTTGTGCTCCTACATGATTAATAAACTAACTGAAACTGAGGCTAACCTAGTTTTTCAAATACAGGGAACTGGAGAATAAAGCTACGACGGAGTATTAGGACCACATAAGAAAATAAAAACATTGGTCCCTACGAGAATAAAGTCATAAAATATCGATATAAAACCCATAATTTTATGAGAATAAAGTCGAATACAAAAAGATTAACAATGTTATGAGAATAAAGTCATAGTTATAAAAAAATATATAATTTAACAGCATTGTCATTTGTTTATGAGATTAAAGTCATCATATTCTGATAATAAAGCCATAATATTACCAGAATAATGTGTTAATTTAAAAACAGGTGGTATAAATCTCCTAATTTCCCAGAATCCAGTGGTGCCCTGCTGGTCCACAGCAGTAGTATCTGTGTTGTATAAAGTACTTGATCTGAACTAGACTCAGTAAATCTCCTCAGTCCCAGTAGATCATGCATATATTCACTGGGGTCAGTCCACGGTCTACTGTAAATGCACTTTGGATCAGCTGGTTCTGGGCCCTAGTTTTGGACCCTGGTTGTCAGTGATGATGAAGCCATGTATATTTGTTTCAGGTAAAAATAGCGCTGATCCCCTCCACCCTGAATGTCAGGATCCTCCATTTGTGTCCACATGTCAGTGTTCATGGACCACTTGTTCTTTGGTAGCTCGTACAGATCCGTGTCCAGTCCTATTGTCCTTCATTTAATTTCATATTTCACATTTTCCTGCTCTGGCTGTGTTTACTGCTATACTCCGTCATGTTGAGCAGGTTGGTTTTTGACACTCAGTCTGATTTAGAGGGGCGTGGCCTGGGGGGAAGTGATGTATGTACACACCCTCTATTGGTTTGTACGTCCTGAATTTAAATGATTTTAACATCACTGATTGTTCATGTCTTCAGTGTAAGTTTTGCATTTCACATGTTTGGACTGGACCATTTGGAGGGCTGGTTTTGGCCCACGGGCCAAATGTTTGACACCTGTGATGTAGCATATGCTGCTGCTTTTGTCTGACCTGTTTGTTGTTTCTCTTTTTTAATTAACTGAACTGGGATGTGTGTTGAAACTCAGCCTCCGTCAGCAGGTTTGTTTTGGGTTTTCTGTGCACAAAATGCTCCGTCTGCATAAAGTTAAAACGATGACCTGTGGAATCATTTACCAGGAGGTAGTCTGGGGGGTGTTGGACCCATGAGGACTTTAAAGGTGCACGTTACACATGCTTACACAGCTTCAGTTTGACCGGCGGGAAGTGAGTTCAAAGGTAAAGTGGAGCAGACCTGGGTGACCCACTGAGATAAGACCGTGTTAATGGTCCATCAGTTCAGACCAGGTCCAGCTGGTCCAACAGGTCCAACTCACATGGACCATTTGGGACCCGCTGTGTAAACTGGAAACACACTACACTGTAAAAAGAAAAATCTGTAATTTAACAGAATTTTCACTGTTTATTTTACAGATTTTTCCTGTATTTTTAAGATACAGGAAAATATCAATGAAATGACAAAAATAGACTGATTTTACATGTCAAATGTAAAATAACATGAAAAAACTGTAACTGTGAAGAACCATAAAATTTAATTTTTTTTAAAAGAATGTTTTGCTTTTTTCACAGAAAAATAGAGTTAAAATACATTTGCAAATGTATCGTAATTTTACAAATATTTATTTTCTATTTATGAGATTAAACTGTTAATTTAAAGTTTAATACTGTAAAAAAAGTAAAATAAAACGAGATAAAATTACTGACAATTAACCATAAAAGAAGTATTTGTTCTGTAAGTTTAACAAGACTTGTTTGTTAATTGACAAATATCTTGTGTAATTACAGGAGGTTTCACAACAAAAATGTTGAATAAATGTATTTTTGTAAATGTATAACATGTATAAGCACTGATAAACTGTCCAAATACAGTTTTTATCAGTGGATTGTACAACTTAGTCTCATTGAAAATTTTATATATATATATATATATATATATATATATATATATATATATATATATATGTCACACCGCCGGTGGATCTACTCCTAGAAATACAGCTTTTTAACTACTTATTTCTTGCCTTTCAACGCTTACTCACTTGAACCTAACCTCTTAACCATGCCTTTTTAACTTGACGCCATCAATCCAAACCTTCATCAGGACAGGTTAGTATTGTCAGTGGATCCTTACCTCTGGCTGTCACCCACCGCTTCCCGCGCTCTGCCCCGGTATCTCGCTGTTTCCACCATGGCGTCATCCTCATCAGCCGGAGATAGTCCTCTTGTCAAAGCCAACAAAACCCTGGTAAAGGCTTACCAAACTATCGCGGATCTCAAAGAGGAAATACTGCGCCTCTCCGCAGAACTCGAGGAGAAAAATGCCCAGCTCTGTGGTTTCTCCAGCCGCCTTCCCACACTGTCCAGTCTGTTCCTGAAAAGCGCAGAGAAGCCCAAAGCCTCCTGTGATGATACGGTGTTATGGGATCCTTCCTCTGCCTGTTCTTGCCCCCCGTGTTCTACACCCTGGTCTGAAGTGGTGATTCGTGGCCGCAAAAAGAACACGAGCAAAGACTCACCACCGCCGACCATCAGCACATCAAACCGCTTCGGCGTCCTGTCCGTGGAGAACGCTCCGGCTCCCCCCGCGGCTGGTGTGCCCCCCATCCCACCTGGTTCTGTCCCGGAACCGGCTCCTGCTGACTCCGTGGCTGCCACCGAGCTGATTACCGGCGACGGTCCTAAAGCCGGTCCTCCTGTAAAGCCGTCGAACAAGGGTCCCCGCTCCTCGGTCCGCTCCTCTGCCCGGCGCCGCCTTCTCCGAGAGGCCGTCCGCCGTCACACTGACAGTCCACCCGTGGAATGTCCACCTAGAGAGACCAGGAACCCTTCACCTTCAACACTGTCTCCTCGACCACTTTTCCCTCCGACCACCGCTATCCTCGGGGACTCCATCATCCGTCACGTCCGTTTCTTTAACGCCATAACCAGGTGTTTTCCTGGTTCCACCGTCACCTCCATCCTCCATGAACTCCCTCAGCTGCTGCTCTCACTGCCGTCCACCGTTACCCGGATCATAGTTCACGTGGGCTTCAATGACACTTCTCCTCAACAGTCCGAAGTGACAAAGGTTCATTTTAAAAACCTCTTTGATAAACTGAAAGGATCCGGGAAGGCTGTTTTCATTTCCGGGCCCCTCCCCTCCTTTGCCCGTGGTGTGGGCCGTTTCAGCCGCCTCCTCAGCCTGAACACCTGGCTCCAGTCCGCCTCTGCTCTGAACGGCTTCAGTTTTATTGATAACTTTAATCTGTTCTGGAACCGCTCCTCCTTTTACAAGTCCGATGGCGTCCACCCCTCTACACTAGGCAGCAGCGTCCTGGCTCAAAACATTCAACACGCTGTCCAGACTAAAACCACTCCCACACCTATGTGACTACGCTCCCCGTCTTCTGCTGCAGTCACCTGCTCCCCCTGCTGGTCACATCAAACATCACCACGTTCAGAGTCTCCTGTACAGTCTGTAGTCAGACTGAATACCACCCCAGCTGATCTCTCCTCCTCTCCCAGCCCCTCACTAATGACAGTTACACCCCTCACTCACACCAGCTCACCTTTGAGGAACAATCTCTCTACTGGTCACCATCCTATTCCTGTTATTTTCGGTTCACGTATGGGGTTTCACACTGCTAAAAGGCATCGTAATATCACCAATCTCCGCCCATTAATATACACCGCAGTCCTTGGTGCGTCCTTCTCTGTAGGGTTATGGAATTGCCAATCTGCAGTGAACAAAGCAGATTTTATTGCTGCCTATGCCAACCATCACACACTGGACATCCTGGCTCTCACTGAAACCTGGATTACGCCTGAAAACAATGCAACCCCAGCCGCACTTTCTATCAGCCACACATTCTCTCATACCTCTCGTCCATCTGGACGAGGAGGTGGTGTGGGTCTGTTAATTTCCAACAAATGGAAATACAATCAACTCCTACCTTCAGTCAAATACAACTCCTTTGAATACCATGCCATCCTAGTGACAGCAACTTTACATAATTGTCATTTATCGTCCACCAGGGCAACTGGGTGATTTTCCTGATGAGCTTGACACTCTGCTTTCCTCCATCCCAGAGCATGACTGCCCCATGCTAGTCCTCGGTGACATGAACATCCACTTAGACAATCCCAGCTTCTCAGATTTCATGTCACTAATACTCTCTTTTGAGCTACAGCGGGTTTGCAGTCCTCCAACCCACAAAGCTGGTAAAGAGCTCGATCTCATTTTCACCCGAAACTGCATCACAGATGCTCTCACAGTCACACCTTTACACCTGTCTGACCACTATTTCATTCAGTTCAGTGTGTCTCTCCCTGAAAAACACTCTGCTCCCTCCCCCATGGTCTCTTTCCGCCGCAACCTCCGCAATTTGTCCCCCACCCACTTCTCCACTGTCGTAGCCTCCGCTCTCCCTCCCCCCAGCACTTTTCCCTCCTTAGAGGTTAATGATGCCACTGAGTCTCTGTGCTCCACACTTAGCTCCTGTCTGGATAATCTGTGCCCTCTATCTACTAGACCCGCTCGATCCTCCCAGTCCCACCCATGGCTCAGTGATAACCTCCGGTCGCTGCGTACCAACCTCAGAGCCGCAGAGAGAAAATGGCACAAAACAAAAAGCTCTTCTGACCTGATCACATTCCAGTCACTATTGGTATCCTTCTCATCCAGTGTCACTGCTGCGAAGAAGGCTTACTATAATAACAAAATTCATTCTGCCACCGACACCAAGAAACTATTCTCAACCTTTAAAACACTACTCAACCCTCCACCTCCACCGCCCACTACTAATCTGACAGCAGACAATTTTGCTTCATTTTTCATAAATAAAGTGTCTACTATCAGCAGTCAGTTCACTGATCCACCCATAGACTGCACGCCTCCTTCTTCAACATCATCATCACACACTGCTTCTTCTCCCCTGACTATGGCTACTACTAACTCAACTGATAAAAGCCCAACTGCGTCATTCCCCTCATTTACTCCCCTCACAGAGAACGAGGTGTCTAAACTCCTTTCCTCTAGCCGTCCTACAACATGCCTGTTGGACCCTATTCCATCCAACCTCTTACAGTCTGTTGCCCCTACTATCACAGCACCAATCACACATGTGATTAATGCTTCACTGACTTCAGGAACATTTCCTACAGTATTTAAACAAGCGCAGGTAACACCACTTCTCAAAAAACCTTCCCTCACCCCCACTCAAGTGGAGAATTATCGACCAGTCTCACTCCTCCCATACCTTTCTAAGCTCATCGAAAGGGCGGTCTTCAAACAGGTCACAGAATTCCTCTCCCAAAATAACCTCCTTGACATCAACCAATCTGGCTTCAAAATCGGCCACTCCACTGAAACGGCTCTGTTGTCTGTGACAGAAGCCTTGAAAGAGGCTAGAGCAGCAGCCAAGTCTTCAGTACTCATTCTACTGGACTTATCAGCAGCATTTGACACTGTCAATCATGATATCCTGTTATCCATACTCTGGAACATGGGCATCACAGGCCACACACACTCCTGGTTTCAATCTTATCTCACTGGTCGGTCCTTCAGTGTGTCCTGGCTAGGGCACACATCTGCAGTTCACCGCCTCACCACGGGGGTCCCCCAAGGCTCTGTGTTGGGCCCCCTCCTTTTTGCCATATACACCACCTCACTCGGTCAGATCATCCACTCACACGGCTTCTCATATCATTGCTATGCTGATGATACCCAGCTCTAACTGTCATTCCCACCTGATGACTCCACAGTCTCAGTGCGGATCTCAGATTGTCTCTCTGACATATCTGCATGGATGAAAGCCCATCACCTTCAGCTGAACCTGTCCAAAACTGAACTGCTGGTCTTCCCAGCTAAGCCAACCATACAGCAGGACATCTCCATCACTATTGACTCCATACCTCTGGCTCCTACCAGTGTAGTACGTAACTTGGGAGTCATGACTGATAATCAGTTGACCTTCACGGATCACGTTGCCTCTGTCACCCGATCATGCCGTTTCACTCTGTTCAGCCTAAGAAAGATCAGGCCATACCTAACCGAACAGGCCACCCAGCTCCTGGTGCAGACTATGGTTATCTCCCGTCTTGACTACTGCAATGCTCTTCTAACGGGCCTCCCAGCTTGTGCTGTCAAACCACTACAAATGGTCCAGAATGCAGCAGTGCGTCTGGTCTTCAATCAGCCTAAAAGGGCACATGTCACCCCCTTACTCATTGAGTTACACTGGCTACCCATAGCTGCCCGCATCAAATTCAAATCTTTAATCCTAGCCTACAAAATTCTCAGTGGGTCTGCTCCTGTCTACTTAGGTGCACTAATAAAAGCTTATGTCGCCCCACGACCACTCCACTCGTCTGGGGAACGTAGTCTGGTGGTCCCCAGACCTTGTACAAGACAATCCAGGCTCTTTTCATGGGTCGTTCCACGTTGGTGGAACGCTCTACCAAGTGCTACAAGAACAGAGTCATCCCTGCCTATCTTCAAGAAGCTCCTGAAGACCCAGCTCTTCTGAGAGCACCTCCTGTCCTAGCACTTTCAAACATTCCATTTTAAATATTCTAATAAGGTTTTTCCCAGGATAACCACAGATTCTTTCACGATTATCTCTGGACCTGCTGCGGTGGTCCGGCCTCTTCCCTGCCCTCATCATCACCACTCACTTATCCTCAACCGCCTCCATGTGTCTCCCCCTTCTCCCCCTCTCCCCCAGTCTCTATCTCTATCGCTCTCTCTTTTTCCCCTTCTCTACTCTCTCTCTTTAACCCCAACTGGTCAAGGCAGACGTCCATCCTCCAGGAGTCTGGGTCTGCTCGAGGTTTCTGCTGTTAAAGGGAAGTTTTTCCTCGCCACTGTCACCAGTCACAAGTGTTTGCTCCTGGAGGATTCTGTTGGGTTTCTGTAAATTGACTTAGAGTCTGGTTTTGACCAACTCTATATATAAAATGTCAAGAGATAACTTTTTTGTGATCTGGCGCTATATAAATAAAATTTGATTGATTGAGTGATTTAATTGGTTTTCCCCTGTAAGTCGCTTTGGAAAAAAGCGTCTGCCAAATGCGTAAACATAACAAACATAACATATATATATATATATATATATATATATATATATATATATATATATATATATATATATATATTATAGGCAATTTGATTGTTTTAATACATGAAAATATTCTTTGCAAAATCTCATGTAAAGTTAGGGCAAAAAACTGTATTTTAATTATGGAAAATTACCATATTTTTATGAGATGGTTATTTTCTGTTATGTTACAGTATTTTTTCAGCACCCCTATTGCTGGAATAATACCATTTTTGTACTGTTTTTTTTTTTTTTTTTTTTTTTTTACAATGTAGCTCTTACTCATCATTGAACAGACGGTTGATGGTGATTGAGTTTAGAAGTCAGGGGATGCATCTTCCTGTTTTTCCATCATGTTTACAGATTAATTATTCTTTTATGTTTTCTGTTTTCTTTTCTCAGATTCCCACTGTGTCTCTCCAGTAAACTTCTTCCAGCGTACGCAGACTTTCCACACACTAATCCCGGTTTGATGTAGTAAATCAGGGAGTTGCTTCTTAACAACCACAATGGCTTTGAGCTCATTCGATATCGATGCGCCACGATGGGATCAGTCCACGTTTATGGGCCGACTCAAATACTTCTTCAGCGTCACTGACTGTCGAACGGCGCTGCTGCCAGACTCCCGCCTGGATGAGGCCAAAGCGTTAGTGGAGAGCTGCAGGTAAGACGAGGACACGACAGCCAGTGGAGCTGCTGCAGGACACACTTGGACTGACAGAAAACACTTTAATATGTCATTATTGGAAACATTTAGAACAAGCACAATGATATCTGTGCAGAGGATTTTCATATTAAACTAAGATTAGACTGAGGCTCTGTTCACACTGCAGGTAAATGTGGCCCAAATCTGATTTTTCACCCATATGTGACCTGTATCTGATCTGTTAAAGACGGTTTAAACAGCACTAATCTGACCTGGACCACTTTCATATGTGGTCCTAAATCTGACTCAGACCACTTTCATATGTGGTCCTAAATCTGACCCAGACCACTTTCATAAGTCTGGACCACATTGAACTGTATCTTCTGTTTAAGTTGGTTTCATTGGTTTGTTTTTTAGAAAACAGTCCAGTATCAAATCCATCCTTCACAGGGACAGGCAGAGGACAAAATAAATGTGATGTTTAGAAACCAGATGTGAACTTGGAAACTTTTTGTATTGTTTTGAATGGCATCTTGAATCACATCAAACTGAGTCCCATTGTATAAAGTCAAATTGTTGTCGAATCATTAATGCATCACATGGTGAACAAGGTGGATGGTATGAACAGGGGGCTTCACTGGATCCTTTATGGTATTCCTTATGGTATGTACTTATGTGTTTTATATATGTATACAGTATGTGTCATTTTAATTGTGTTTTATTTATTTTTAACAACTTTGAAGGGTGACCTTGAGTGTCCTGAAAGGCGCCTGTAAATAAAAATTTATTATTATTATTATTATTATTATTATTATTATTATTATTATTATTATTATTATCATCATCACTGGCAGCGTATCCACATGTGTATGGAATCGGACTCACATCCCTAGTTTTGCCGATACTATAGTTGTACCTCTGTGTAAAGTCTAAGGCGTCTGCTGTGTGGTCTGGGTTCTGCAGGGCTGGATCCATCCCCCCCGGGACCACGGAGGAACAGCTGTACTTCGCCAAGAAGCTCTACGACTCGGCCTTCCACCCGGACACCGGAGACCGCATGAACCTCATCGGCCGCATGTCCTTCCAAGTTCCCGGAGGCATGGCCATCACTGGCGCCATGCTGCAGTTTTACAAGTACGCAAGAGAAAATAGAACCAGCTCAGACTTCCTGCTGCGGTGGAGATGAAGTGTTGGAGGTTTGATGTTTGATGTGTGTTCTGTAGGACAGTTCCTGCTGTGGTGTTCTGGCAGTGGGTCAATCAGTCTTTCAACGCTCTGGTCAACTACACAAACCGAAACGCTGCCTCCCCCATCACTCCAAAGTAAGCCCTCACTGTTGTTACAGCTGTTTATAGGAAAGGGAGGATTTTAAAGAAATGGTCATCCTGTAAGTCCTGTCCCTCTGTCCCTTAGGCAGATTGGAATAGCCTACGCCACGGCAACTAGCACGGCCTTGGCAACAGCGGTTGGACTCAACCTGTACACGAAGGTACGAATGAGGACAAGGAACACGAGTACTAGGGATGTCCCGATCCAATCTAAAGATCAGTATCAGCTGCCGATCTGGCATTTTTTAGAAGATCAGATCGGATTTAGTCACAAAATCGGGGCCTAGTTCTGGGGGGTGGGATGGGGGATGGGGTGAACAAACATCCTGCCCCCTCAAATTAAAGTTTCCAAAGGTAGGGAAAAGTAAAATGAGCTGCTCATCAGCAGGAGACTTAGAAGAGTTAGTAAAACATACGGTAGTGATGTGCGAGTTGAGTTTTTTTCAACCTGTGGGGCTTTTGTGGAATTATTTGACCTGACCCAATCCGCCCCACAAATAAACTGACATTCTTTTGACTCGACCCAACCTCACCCATGAATAACCCGCTGATGTGAGCATTGATAACATACGGCACAGAACACACCCCCATATAATACCTGGACAGACCTGTCCATTGACCAGCTACAGCAGTGGTGAACATACGGGCCATGGACCAAAACCGGCCCACCAAAGGTTCTAATTTGACCCACAGCATAAAAATGGAAAGTGCAAAAATGATACTAAAGTTATTAAAGGTGCAGGAGACTTTCGTCACCAATTTTTCATCAAATCTGTCCAACCTCCGTCATATCCTCAGTATCATGAATCTGTAAGTCTGTCTGTCATTACTCACCTGAATCTCATCCTCATGGTGAACAGTTTCTTCGTGTCATCCACCAGAAACAAACCATGTGTTTACAAACAGAGCCGGGAGGGAACTCGGGCATCTTCGGAATTTTGTCATGACGTGCATTGTGGGAAGCGGAGGTTCGCACAGCCGCCTGACAGCAGCAGCTGCTACAGACATGACGTGGAAACAGCAGGAGCTCCCTTCCCTCTATGCATATTCCTCCAGCTGTTTCCACGTTTCAGACGTTTTCGCGTCGTGTTTGTTTCATCCATATAATATCATATGGTCGCGCTGCCGCTGTCAGGTGGCTGAGCAAACCTCCCTTTCCCACAATGCACGTTGTGACAAAATTCATCAGATGCTGCCAACTGTGTGAGTTCCATCCCAGCTCTGTTTGTAAACACATGGTTTTGTTTCTGGTGGATGGCACTAAGAAACTGTTCACCATAAGGAAGAGATTCAGGTGAGTAATGACAGACAGACTAACAGATTCATGATACTGAGGATATGACTGAGGTTGGACAGATTTGATGAAAAATTGGTCACGAAAGTCTCCCGCACCTTTAAGAGTCAAAGGTGTCATAGTTGTTTTAGTTCAGGTTCCACATTCAGACCAACTGGGATCTATAGTAAAATAATAGAATAATAACCTAGAAATGATTATTGTATTAAACTCTTCACTGTTTTTTCTCGCTCAGAAAGCCCCTCCTCTTGTGGCTCGCTGGGTTCCCTTTGCAGCGGTGGCAGCTGCCAACTGTGTGAACATCCCCATGATGAGACAGCAGTAAGTACCTCCAGCGCCCTCTGCAGGACACACACATGGAGACGTTCAGAACTCAGAACTGTTACACCTGCATTTAAAGGGCTGAAATAGTTTTAGTGGACGTTCGCCCAAAATGACATTATCTTTTAAATACCAAGATTTATTTGATTTCCAGCCATTTTGAATAACCCTTATATCAGTGGTTCCAACCTTTTTTACTCCTGACCCCGTTTTAACATCATACATTTCTGGTGAGCCCAGACATTCAAAACAGAGACTTTTTTTTTTTTTTTTTGCTCAAATTAATTTTTTTGATCCTGTAATAGTTTTCTATACTCTGTTTCAAATCCAGGTTAATGTTAGAGGACATTTAGTCTATAGAATGTATATCATTGTGGATGAAGGCAGTAAATCCAGGTGGAGATTTCTGCACAAAGGGAGAATTTTATTTTCCTTGGTCAGGATATGTACAGTCAGTCCAGCTTGGATTTACAAGGCTGACAATTAATACTGAACAAACAAGAACTCAAACTATGAATTATGAAAGAGCTGCAGCATCTGAAACCGACCACAATGAACATTTGACAGATAAACAGAACCACAGTGCTGCAGTTTCACAACCACAGTTTGTCTGATATGGATTGGGATTGGCTCTGTCAATTCAACACAGATTTGTTATTAGGAAGTTTTTTTGGTGTTTATCAATTACTGGAAATTCCAAGCGACTCTACGTGGGGTCCCAACCCCAAGGTTGAAAAACACTGCCTTAGATATTTAGCTCTGATAAAGTTGTATTTTATGAAAATATGCAGTCAAAGACACAAAAACATATAAGTACAGGCTGAGTGAAAACTGTAATGGATGAACTTCATGTGCCTTTGAAATACTGTTCATGTCAGCGCTCACTTGTTGGACTCAGGTTTAACACATTCAACAGAATAATCCCTGGTGTTTCTCCGTGACCTGGAACTGACTGTTACAGACCACTGTGTTAAACCTATGAGCACTTGTTGGCATTAACGTCAAGCCCTGGTTCTTTCCATAGTACAGGTTGTTTACCTTAAATCTATTATTCACTCAATGACAGCAGGACATTCATCTTTTTATTCACACGTCAAACACTGGTCAGACTTTTTTAGACAAGTTAATTTTAGAGCTGAAACGATTAAACAACTTGAATTGATTGAAAAAAAATATTCAATTACAATTTTTCTGAAATCGAAGCTTCGTCTCCTTAATTTCTCTGCTGTTAAACATTGGTTCCACTGTTGTTTCACACGGACGCTTATTGTGATGCACATGACGCCAGGATCCACACACAGTTGTTTGTTAATTCCATGTTCAGTTGGTATCAGTTGGATCCAAATGTGTTGTAGACTGAACTGACAGATGTGTTTGTAGATGTTATTGGACTGATTTGGTGTTTATATCTACAGATATTTTTATATATACTTTTATACTGTTCTATATCCTTTTACTTTTATACTTTTTGTGGTTGTTGGTTCTGGAATAAAGGACTAGTTGTTTGTTATTTTCAGACACGTCTTTTTGACATTTTTACTATTTTTTTCCTTCCCATTAAATAAACGGTTTAATCAAATTGAAGAAAATAGTTGATAGATTAATCGATTACAAAAATAATGGGTAACTGAAGCTCTAGTTCACAGGTGTCAAACATGTGGCCCGTGGGCCAAAACTGGCCCTCCAAAGGTTCCAGTCCGGCCCGCAGTATGACACAGTGCAAAAATTACACTGAAGGTTTTAACAGCTAAGAGTGTTGAACTCGTTTTAGTTCAGGGGTCACATACAGACAAGTAAAATTATGGTATAAAACCCTTTAACAATAAAATATCAACATCATTCTGGCTGTTCCTAAATGTTTTGTGCATTTGTAGATCCAATCTGTAAGTTGAGTTAATAATAAGATGACATATAATATTGTAGAAGTTATTCTTATTTTAGTTCTAAATTCCAAACTTCCAAATTTCAACAATAATATGACTGTTACCAAATGTTTGTGTAATATTGTGTGTAATGCACATGTACAAGTGATAAGTTGAGGCATAATATAAAAAAAAAACTTATTTTTCTGATTTTTGTGGTATTTTTGCTGGTTATTCACGTTTTTTGTTGGAATAGTTTGTAAATGTAAATATTTTCATAATTTAATGTTTTTATTGTACTAAAACAAAGAGAAAAACTTGGAGTTATCATTATTTATAGGTTATTATGCTATTATTTTAATGATTTGGCCCGCTTGAGATTGAATAGGGCTGAATGTGGCCCCTAAACTAAAATGAGTTTGACACACCTGCTCTAGTTGATTGTGTTATGGGATGTGATTTTTATGTTACACTCAGTGACTTCCATACAGACCTGTGATAAGAATCAGGGTTGGTGCGGGTGCTTGAAATCCTTGAACATGCTTGGATTTGAGTTGAAGTGTTTGAAAGTGTTTCCATTTATAACCAAAGCTACGTACACAGAGGTGATGCATGTAGAGAAATAAACCTTTATGTCATAAAGTCAATTCCAGGTGTGTACAGGGTGGGGAAGCAAAATTTACAATATTTTGAGGCAGGGATTGAAAGACAGTGTATGACCAATTAGTTTATTGAAAGTCATGAGAATTTATTTGCCACAAGAAAATTTACGTAATAGAAAATGTTTTTATTCTATGTGTCCTCCTTCTTTCTCAATAACTGCCTTCACACGCTTCCTGAAACTTGCGCAAGTGTTCCTCAATATTGGGGTGACAACTTCTCCCATTCTTCTTTAATAGTATCTTCCAGACTTTCTCGTAATAGTTTTGCTCATAGTCATTCTCTTCTTTCCATTATAAACAGTCTTTATGGACACTCCAACTATTTTTGAAATCTCCTTTGGTGTGACGAGTGCATTCAGCAAATCACACACTCTTTGACGTTTGCTTTCCTGATTACTCATATGGGCAAAAGTTTCTGAAAAGGTATGGATAATAGTGTTAGGTATGATTATGACATCAATATATGTTTGGTTTCAAAACAATTGACGTAGTGCCTGCTGAGAAAAAACAACTAAATGTTCATTGTAAATTTTGCTTCCCCACCCTGTAGAAGCCAATAATGTAATAGCAACCGATAATATAATAACAGCCGATGGCGTAATAAATTTGCCATTTTTAAAATGTAATAGGCCAATAACATTATAATAGTCCTGAAGCGATAACGTAATAGCTTTTGGCCAATAACGTTATAACTTATTACGTTATTGGCTCAGTCATTACATTTGTGAAGAATTTTTTTTTTTTACCAGGCCAATAACATAATAACTAACCAATAAGTTATAACGTTATTGGCCAAAAGCTATTACGTTATCGGTTCAGGATTTTTATTACGTTATTGGCCAGATATTACGTTATTGACTTATTACATTTTAAAATGGCAAATTTATTACATTGTCGGCTGTTATTACGTTATCAGCCGTTGTTATGTTGTCGGCCATTATTACGTAATCGGCTCTTATTACGTTATCAGCTGTTATTACATTATTGGCTTCTACAAGGTGTTCTCAGGTCGACTCCAGGTCCAGTTTGATCTGAGTCTTTGTCTCTTTGGTGCCAGTGTGTCTGAAGAACAACAAGTGACTCCCCTTTTTTTGGATCAACATTTTGCTATTATGACACCTAATTTTAGGTGTTTAGAGCATAATACAGTGATGATACAATACATATAAAGTGAAAACAATAATCCTGATTCTCTGTATTCCTGTAGATGTGGATTTGACCCCAGTGATAATGGGCTGTGTTGGAAAAATTTGAAAATGACCGTTAAAAGTGTTTGAATTTGACCCTGAAAAGGTGAAATGCTGTACGTTTGGATCTGTTCATTTTTTTCCTCTTTTTTTTTTTTTTTAGGGAAATCCTGAACGGCATTGCAGTCACAGATGAAAACGGCAACAAATTAGGCCACTCGACGGTGAGTAATGGCTCTAAACCACCCCCACCTGACACCTGTCTGTGATAGAAACCCAGGTTTGAGTGGTTTGTGCTTGGTGTCCATAAATGGGGTTCCATCAGAACTAAGCTGGTGCCTCCACCTCCTGTAGAACTCCAAACAAACACATAAATCCAGTCAGAGTAGGGAAGATCTGTGTTGGTCAGACATTAACAATAAAATATATCAACAATTTGTAACAGAAAAAATTACATTATAGTCACAGACAAAAAGCGTTTAGAAGTGCATCGTCAAAAGTGGGAGGTGCTTGGTTGGGACTGAAGTCAGCTGACATCAATTCCCACCTGTCCCCGTGTCCCAGTTCCCACCTGTTTCTCTGTCTGTAATAAATATCATGAAAAAAATGCAAAAAATTGACTAAGATTAACTCTTTCAATGCCATGGGCCAATTAAATCGGCTTTACGAATACAACCTTTAAAGTGCCACGGGCCAATCAGATCGGCTTTGGAGAACACGCCATATTTGTGTACAAACAAACCATCCACCCCCATTTCTTTCTCACATTTCAATGACGTTCTTTCAAATCTTCTTGCAAATTACGATCAATAATGAATCGGCTGCGTCCGGTGCGTTTTGAATCTAAGTAGCAATCGGTCGGATGTTACCAAGCGGTTTTTGACCAAGGAAGAGCTCGCGTTTCGTTTTCTGCTTGGGAAATTTTATGAATGAATTTATGAATGAAATCATATGCAAATTAGATGGCCATTTTGTAGTAATATCGTAAACACAGCGATCTGTCAAAACAGTCCCATCTGCTAGAAAATGAGTTCTGATGACGATTCAGACTTCGATTATAAAAACGACGCGAAATACTGAAAATCGGCCAAATTCTGTGGCACTTTTAAGGCTTATTAGCCCCTTAACTGTCTGGCACCGAAAGAGTTAAGTATAAAAAAAAGAGAATAAAATATGCAACTAGTATTTGAATTTGGTCCCAGTAGTTTTAGTTTTGGTTCTTTTTTTCTAAATCAGTGCAGCTGCTTTTTGACACCTGTTTAACTTCATACATCAGCTCCACAGACGAAAAAATAAATAAAGGAAAATCACCACAACACTTGAAACAACAGGAAAAACAAAAAACACAAGGAAAATGGTATAAAAAAAAAAAGTCGGTCTCACCCACAGCTCTGTGTTTGACCCCCCTCCCCCCATTCCACAGGGGGCAGGGCTTGAACTGAGCATGCTCAGATGCCTATGGAAAGAACAAGGTCTATTCTATCAGCACGATTGGAAATTTAACTATTGAGCAAATGGTTGAATTTATATGAATATTTAAAATGAATCATACATTCAGAAGGTGTCACCACAGACACGTCAGGGGTTAAAGGGTTAAACACGCAGATCAGTTATTGAGTTTAAACACAGACACTATTGAACATGACATGGGTCCATGTAGAACTGCTGGATCTGGACCTTCAGTAGCATTAGATTAAAGGTGTGGAATCCCCTTTGTTTAGAACACTTAGTACAAAGCTGCTGTAAGTGTAGTTTTTTGTTCTCGTCTCCTCAGAAAGCAGCTGTGAAGGGCATCACCCAGGTGGTCGTGTCTCGGATCACCATGGCCGCACCAGGAATGAGTATGAAAAACCTTCTATATGACTGTATGTTCTGCCGTTTTACTGCCCCAGAGCTCCTCATCCAACTGTCCTCCTTTTTCTCTGCTCAGTTATTCTGCCCATCATCATGCAGAGGCTGGAAAGATACAAGTTCATGCAGGTCAGACGCTCTCCAGCACCTCTGTACTAAAGTTTGAACATGAATGGATGCATGTCAACCAGCCTCTTCTGTCTTCTTGCAGAGGATCACGTTTCTTCATGCACCGATCCAAGTGATGATGGTGGGAATGTTGTAAGTAGGACTTCTGATCTGAGAGGGAACACGGGAAGGAGTTTTTTTTCCACAGTCGTTTTTATGGAATTTGTACAGCAATAGTGCAAAAAGATAGGAAATGTTGTTTTTATACAGAACAAAACATATACAACAAAACAAAAACATGAAAAAAAAAAAAAAAAAACATCACAGAGCAAGACATCGATCATCCTGGACAAACATAAGAGAGTTTATGAGACACAAACTTACACTTAAACATAGGTACAAAATATCACAGAGAGAAGGAAAAAAGAAGGGAGGTGTGTGGATAGATAGATAGATAGATAGATAGATAGATAGATAGATAGATAGATAGATAGATAGATAGATAGATAGATAGATAGATAGATAGATAGAGACACACACGTACATAGGCCTAGATACTACTAGAACTAGATTAAATTAAATTTTATATATATGTGTGTGTATATGTATGTGTGTATGTGTGTGTATACACACACACACACACACACGTATGGTCCCAGGTATTTGGATATGCTCCCAGTGGACTGAACTAACTGATCTGTTTTTGTTTTTTCCTCTTTTTTTTTTTAAGCTTGGTGTTCATGGTGCCTGCTGCCTGCTCACTGTTCCCTCAGAGATGGTAACATACATGTTTTTACTCTCACCTTATATTAGGAAAACTAATGAGAAAAATGGGAAATATAATGTATTAAAAAGGTGTTTCTGTTTATTTAGGCATCGCATTTGAAGATATAGTAAGGTATATTTTTGCGAAACTCTCTGTATTACTTACAAACTCTTGTACCGAACACTGAAGTGTAGCATGTTTTATACAAGCAAGTAATTCTTGCAAAACTCAGATGGATATGAACCCAAAACTAACCAGACCCAATGTAGACCAGGTACGTGAGTTTAGATACGCTGGTCTCACCAAATGTACGTTCATCACTGAAATGGTAAAAACAGGATCAGTGTTTTCAACTCCTCAGTAGTGAAAGTATCTGTTATCTGTCCTAGAAGTTGATAACTGATGTCATCAGCTAATTTGTATAATTGTAAATGTTCATGTAATTATAATGAACGATGTAGGACAGAGGAATATCACTGTTAGAGACAAAAAGTGAGAGAAAAAAAATAAAAGTAAGCCAAAAAAATAAATAAACTACAAGCACTTGGAGAGCACAGACCTCTGCCAAGGCAGATCTGTGCCCCGGATTTGGATGAAAATTGGATGAAAATGTGGATACTGGCACATGGAACAAATGATGAAATTTTGGTGGTGATCGGGGGTGGGAGGGCCACTGATCTGCCTTGGCGGAGGTCTGCGCTCTGAGTGCTTTTCTAGTTTATCAGTAAGTGTTTTTTGTTTTTTTTTAACAATTAATAGAAATTTCAGGCAATCCCATTTGAATTCCAGGCGACCCGACCCCAAGGTTGAAAAAGAGTCAGGTGAATTAAAAAAACGGATGTTGACGTACGTTACAACAATAGAAGTTGTGTGGACACACCAGGAAACCCAATCATTTTTTAATTCAGTAGGAGATAGAGGGGTAATATAGAATAATAATGAATATATCTGAATAAATCAACATCATATTTACGTTCATGTTTATGGAATGACTTCTCGTGTCATCTCATGATAATAAATAAACAAATAATTGCATTTGTGATTTAATGGAAAAACCAACATTACACACTTCTGTTTTTTCGACATTTAGTAAATATCGGTAAAGTTTTGCACAGATGTCCAATGGAGAAGAGACTAGTTTCAGCTTCAGAGTTTGTCATGTCTTTTATGTATTGTGATTGTCTCTCTCAACTCACCATATAGTTCCAGGCGACCCCACATGGAGTCCCGACCCCAAGGTGTAAAAACACTGTGCTTGTGTAAAAACTGCACTGTTCAGAAGCTTCTGCTCTGTATACTGCGCACCTGTGGTGGAGTTCCAAAAGCAGATCCACGCATAAACTGGTTGTCACTTATAATGACTCGATGAGGAGATTGCTGAGGGTTCAAAAAGACATTCTAGTGCCAGTCAGATGTTTGTGGATTGTGGTGTTTGATGCTGTGTGGCAGCTATACCATTTTATTTATTCATTCATGTGCCGTTACAAAATCACCAAACTGAATTGTACAAGCCCTGGTCTGTCCCAAGATTAGTTCTGTAAGGGTTACGTCTAAAATGTGGTCTCACTGGTGAACGAGCCTTTATGTGTAAGTAACGTATGGATTTGTGCTATTTCTTTTCTTTTTTATTATGTATGTTTTTGTTTTGTTTTTTTATCCAGTGGACCTAGTTTCTGTCCTTAACGCTTTCATGCATGAATTATGAGAACATTAATCAAGATTTTTTTCCTGAGTGTTTTTATTCCTTTTTAGGTATAAAAAAAGCAATGTGATGGAATTTTTTTTTTGTTTTTTTTATGAACCTATTTTTCATGGGGTTACAAAATGCTGGACATGCATTTACTGACATACTGTGTGAAAACTATGAAATACATTTTTTTAATGCTGTTAATCTGTTCTCACATTTTAACATTCTATAACCTCTAAGACCCAGCAATGCATTTTTGTCCTCTGTAGGGGACAAGAGTTTTACAGCTTTATTAAAAAAAAATGCTGCCCACTGCAGATGACATTCCATAATTTTTAACAAAAAAAATTTATCTGAAAAAACTGTTACATCATGCAGTTTCCAGTCAAGACAATTATTAAATGTAAAAAAGCCAATTTTTTTTCTTTTCCTGGGTCTCTAATTACTCAGATATGCCAAAAAAAAGGTTGTTAAAAAAAACCCTGTTAATTACAGGCTAATAACCATTAGCAATTGATTTACACTCAGATGTGTTACTGCAGATCAGGTTGATCAAGAACAGTAATGGTATGAATTACATTGTATGGGATGATGCATAAGCGTCCACTGTGTTGGTTGATATGCGAGTAAAACAACAAAACCCATGAATATACAAGAGAACAACTTTGAATAGCTGTCCACAGGAGTGACCACTATGCATGAAAGGGTTAATAAAGCTTGAATGAATGAATGAACTCACTGCTGTTATTCTCTCTGGTGTTGTCCACACATCTCCTCCTCTTCTTAATCCTCTCTGTTTTTTGTTTTTTTTTCTTCTCCAGCTCCATCGCTGTGTCCAAACTGGAGCCTGAGCTTAGAGACTCCATCGTGTCCCAGTGCGGAGACAGCGTCCAATATGTGTACTTTAACAAAGGCCTCTGAGGAGCCGACACAGGAGTGTTTTTAACAGCCTGGTTCTGCAGCAGAGCTAATGAAACACTGGGTTCCTACGTCGTGGTGATTAATGAGAGCTGTCCGAGGGCTTGGACGATCCTTTTACTCTTATTTTATATGGTTTAATCATGTGTCTGTAGCTCTGGTGACCAAAACGTGTTTTTTTTTTTGTTTTTTTTTCCCTCTACACATGACACATCCCAGAGGCACTGGGTGCTCCTGTTGACAAACCAAATGAGCTCATCTCAGGAACAGAGCATTACTTTGGTTGTTTACTCGTCGTATGTCTGGGCCTGTTTTTCATCATCTTATATTAGTGGGCGTTTTTTTTTCCTCCTTTCATTCTTCTTTAAATCTGTGCCTTCTTCGTAGTTGCAGGGGTGTCGATGCTGCTGGGCTTTTGTTTTCCTTTTTCTAAATCAGGGGTCTCAAACATGTGTCCCGGGGGCCAAATGCGTTCCCCCAAAGGTTCCAATCCGGCCCCTGGGATGAATTTACAAAGTGCGAAAATTCCACAGTCAAGGCTGTGGAACTCATTTTAGTTCAGGTTCCACATACAGACCAATATGATCTACAGTCAAATAATAACAGCAGAAGAACCGACAAAAAAGAATGACTCCAGATTTTCTTCTGGGTTTGATGTGAGAAAAATAATATTACATTATGCCTGTAAATAATACAAACTTCAAATTTTTGTCTCTGTTTTAGTGCAAAAACTAACATTAAATTATGAAAATATTTACATTTACAAACTATCCTGTAACAATAAAATGTGAATAAACTGAACAAATATGAACAACCTTGTAGAAGCCAATAATGTAATAACAGCTGATAACGTAAAAAATTTGCCATTTTTAAAATGTAATAGGCCAATAACATAATATCTGGCCAACAACGTAATAAAAGTCCTGAACCCATAACATTATAACTTACTGGCTGGTTATTATGTTATTGTCCTGGTAAAAACAGATTCTTCACAAATGTGATAACTGAGCCAATAACGTAATAAGTTATAACGTCATTGGCCAAAAGCTATTACGTTATCAGTTAGGATTTTTTTTACATTATTGGCCTATTACATTTTAAAAATGGCAAATTTATTACGTTATCAGTTGTTATTACATTATTGGCTTCTACAGACCTGAATGTCTAAAGAAAATTCAACACAATTTGAACTATTTTCTGCCTGTTCCTCAGTGTTTAGTGTCTTTGTAGATCTGATCCATAATGCACATGTAGAAATGATAAGTTGAGGCAAAATATTGTTAAAATTGCACTTATTTTTCTTAAGAAATTTCAGTTTTTTCAGGTTATTCACATCTTTTTTTTTATTTGGATAGTTTATAAAAGTAATTATTTTCATAATTTAATGGGTCTTTTTTGCACTAAAACAAAGACGAAGAATTTGCAGTTGTCATTATTTGTAGGTTATTCTATTATTTTACTCGTCCGGCCCACTGGAGATCAAATTGGGCTGAATGTGGAACCTGAAAGAAAATGAGTCTGGGAGCCCTGATCTACAGTAAAATAATAACATAACCTACAGAAAATGACTCCATATTTTCTTCTTGCTTTGATGTGATATTACACTATGCCTATAAATAATACAAACTTCAAGTTTTTGTCTTTGTTTTAGTGCAAAAAAATAACAAAATTATGAAAATATTTACATTTACAAACTATCCTTTAACAATAAAATGTGAATAACCTGAACAAATATGAACAACCTGAAATGTCTGAAGAAAATTCAGCACAATTTGAACTATTTTCTGCCTGTTCCTCAGTGTTTAGTGTCTTTGTAGATCTGATCCATAATGCACATGTAGAAATGATAAATTGAGGCAAAATATTGTTAAAATTGCACTAAATTTTCTTAAGTTTTTTAATTTAAATTTCAGTTTTTTCAGGTTATTCACTTTTTTTTGGTAGTTTATAAAAGTAAGTTTTTTTCAGAATTTAATCGGGTTTTTTTTTTTTTTTTTGCACTAAAACAGACAAAAATTTGGAGTTGTCATTATTTCTAGGTTATTCTGTTATTATTTTACTGGTCTGACCCACTGTAGATCAAATTGGGCTGAATGTGGAACCTGAAAGAACATGAGTTTGAGAGTCCTGATCTAAACCAGTGCTGGATTTACTGTGAAGTCATAGATGAAGAAATAAAGCTTCAGTCTTATTTGGGGGAGGGGTCAGAAACATCACATGGTTTTAGTGCTGGGAGAAGAGTGTCAGATGTGGTTAAAGGTGGGGGATAGTGCCCCCTGCTGACGGAACAGAGGCAGAGCTGGGACATGTCTGAGTTCAGAGGTTTACACGTCCACTCATTTTACTGAGGAAACTCAGACATGTGCTGCGGTTCTCAGTATAAGATGGAATAAAACAAACACGGCATTTTCACTTTGTCTCTGTATTCTTTATTTGCATTTGGTTCAACATCTTTAACCCTTTATAGTTCACTCATAGAAACACTCTGAAATTAAATAATTCAGCCTCAGTGTGTTATTGGAGGACATAATCAGATTTTATTACCTTTGGGAAAGTTTTCAAAAGTTTTTATTTGTCATGTAGAAAATCAAGGTCAGTGAAGTTACCATATTTGGTTCCTTGCCCATAAGTGGCAAAAAAGTAAATATCCTAGAAGTAAATATATATATGTGGAAAAAAAAACAAGACTAGGTAGATCAGTGCACCCCCCCATGCCAGTATCAACATTTCCTGAAATTTTCATCCAAATTCATCCAGAACTTTTTGAGTTATCTTGGACACAGACAGACAGACAAACCAACGCTGGCAAAAACATAACCTCCTTGGCGGAGGTAATAATAAATAATGTGGTAAAAATAAGCAAAACATGTAACTAAGATGATGTTAAAAAGGAATAAATTAAGCAACAAAATGAGAAAAAAAACAGCCAGATTAGCCAATAAAATGAACAAAAACAAAACATAAATCAAGCAGAAAAGCACTCGGAGAGCGCAGATCTCCAGCAAGGTTAATCATCTACATGATCAGTGAATTAAATATAAGAAAATACCTGATTTTTCACTTAAAAATGCAAAAATACAGATGATAATGTAATAATAAATGGTGATCAATCACTTAAGAAAGGTTAAATATACAGGAAAAAATAATTTGGGAAGTGCCACAAAAGTAACATTGGGTCTTTTATGGGTTAATGAAGGTTAAACTTCTGCCAATACCTGTACATGTTTGTACATGTGTGTATTTATCTGGTTAAACTAAAGTCTTATACCATTGTATTACTTTCTTGGATATAAACAAAGGAACATACAAACGTGAGTTTACAAGTACAGGTACAATTTTAGGAAAAACGGTCTGAAAATGAGATGGGGGGGGGCATTTTATTGTTTAACCTTTTAAATTTGCTTGATTTATTTAAATAGGTTTAGGGTCTGGCACTTTTCAGAGTATTAATAGTGATTGTAATCTGTCTGTCTTGTAATTATAAGTTTAGTGTGAATGTATCAAAAATGTTAATAAACACATATACCATATATTTGATATCTTCATTTCCGTTTTGTTGTATGCAATTTTTGTGGAATATTTAACCCATACAGACTCAGAGCTAGTTTAGTGTCAGTTCCCAAATAAATTTTTCTGTTTAACCTTTTTAAAGTGCTTTTTTCAGTGAAAATCAGGTGTTTTCCTATATTTAATTTACTTCTGTAGATGTTCATAAAAGCACAGATTAAAGTTGAGAGAACAGAAACAGAGAACATTTAAGGAAGCGTGACTTTTTCAGCAAAATATATCATTAACTGAACATAAACCCAGTGTGTCCATCCACTGTCACTGATCCAACTCTATGGGTTTTACTGGCGAATCAATGTTGGAGAAGATGACAACGGTGTTTCCATGGTAACTACGGAGCCTCTGAACATCCAAATATGGTCATATCTGCTATACGATATGTGATATCTGACATATTTTTGCACTTTGTTTTCTTTTTGTGTGTTGCTGTCTTATGTCTTTTAATCTGTAAAGCTTTTTTTTTTTTTGCTGTCTTGTATCCTTTTAATGTGTGAAGCACTTTGTGAGGTTTCTCTGAGATAAGGGTTATATAAGTAAATTTTACTTACTTATAAAAAAAACATTATTATTGTTATTATTTTTAATTAAAACATAAAAAAACAAACATATCATTTATGTCACTGTGTCACAATTCCCATAAAGGCACGAGTAGCTACATAGTAAGTAACTAAATATTATTTCTAAAGCACTTTTCACAGACAGTCACATAGTGCTTTACAGTGTGAAATAGAAATAAAATACGATTAAAATACCATTTAAAAATACAATAAAGTGCAATTAAAATACAATTAAAATATTATAAGTAATGTGCAATCAGTTGGTGGCACCTCTGAGTCAGTTAGGAAATTAAAATGCCACATAGGAATTAAGATTGAAAATTATAAAAAAAAAAAAAAACTAGTGAAACAACTATACATTTTGTGGTTGTTTCTGGTTCTGGAATAAAGGACCTTTTTTTTGTTGTCATTTTTAAACATGTCTGTTTCATATTAACATAACTGCAGCTCTATGGAAGTAAATCTGTCTCATCAGATTTTGAATTATAAAACACATTGAATTTGTAGCACTGACATTTTTTTGCACTGAAATTAAGTATTTTGATTTTTTTTGCACTGAAATAAAGTATCTGAATTTTTTGCACTGAAATTAAGTATCTGAATTTTTTTTTGGCACTGAAATTAAGTATCTGATTTTTTTTTTGCACTGAAATTAAGTATCTGAATTTTTTGCACTGAAATTGAGTATCTGGTGTTTTTTGCACTGAAATTAAGTATCTGATTTTTTTTTTTTGCACTGAAATTAAGTATCTGAATTTTTTTGCACTGAAATTAAGTATCTGATTTTTTTTTTTTGCACTGAAATTAAGTATCTGAATTTTTTTTTTTTTGCATTGAAATTAAGTATCCGATTTTTTTCCCTCTGAATTCAACTATGTTTATAAATTTAGAATAAAAAAAATCAGATGCAATAAATTCAGATTCTTAATTTCAGTGTAAAAAAAAAAAAATCACTGCTGGAAATTCAATGGCTTTTCTAATTCCAAACCTGATGACAGATTTTTTCATCCATCCTCCGTCTGGTGGATCCAGACCGGACCACCGGGCGCCCCCTGCCGGTGCAGCCGGTACCGCCGGGGGAGGAGTCGGACGGGCAGCTTTATAAAACCGCCTTGATCTCCCAAACGAAAACAGACCCGACAGAGCCGCTGACACCGGACAGACACCACCACCACCACCACCACCGGACACGCGCCAGCAGCCCCGTCCAAGTGCACCTTTCTGCCGCCGCTGACCGAGCAGGGCCCCGGGAGCCGACGTCGCCCAGTTCCGGTGGGTCCAGACGGAGAAAAGCGGAGGGGGACGGCGCCTGGAGCCGGACTAGACCGACCGACTAGACCGACGCATCTGCGCACAGCTCAGAGGCAGAGCACCGGGGTGGAACTCCCGCACATAGCCTTGATGAAAATGCCGTTTTCCGTTAACGGCATCCTTTGCACGCTCGCGGTGCTGGTCCTGTGGCGCGCGGAGGAGCTCACGGAAGCGTGCAGCTGCGCTCCGGTGCATCCGCAACAGGCGTTCTGCAACGCAGACGTAGGTGAGTGCTGCTGCTGCTGCTGCTGCTGTTGTTGTTGTTGTTGTTGTTGTTTACTCCGCGGTGCACCAGGCTCGTGCACAGATGACGGAGGCTCCAGCGGAGGTTTGAGGCGGTGCAGTCCGCCTCTAGTGCGTGATGACTGGGCTGAGTCAGGCTGTTGGAGCCGCTGGAGGGACGGAGGTGGAGGGTGTTGGCCCTGCGTGGACTGACATGGCACATCTGTCTGTCTGTCTGTCTGTCCGTGTTTGTTTGTTTGTTTGTTTTAGGGATGTAACCATATGAACATTTCATATCACGGTTATTGTGACCAAAATGATCAAGGTTTTCATTATTATCACGATATTGTTGAAATTGTGCTCAAATGTTCAAAAAGTACGAATACGCACATTGAAATAATTTAACCAAGTTGTATTTTGAAAAAAAAAGCACAAATACAATAATAGTCACGCTGTACTTTCTGTTGGCAGAAACAGTCAAATATTTTCATTTTCATTTATTTATTCATTCCAATCTAAATAATTGGAATGGAGCAGGATGAAGAAAACGTATAATACCTGCCCCTTTCTTCAGATATGTTGCCATTACAGTAAACAGTTTACATAACAGCCAATACAAATAAAACAAATCCAAAATCCATATTCACATGTAAACATCAAATGTACAAATGCATATTAAAGATGGAACCTTATAGCCGTTGTTTGACCATTTTCCAGATCAAGTTTGAGTATAAAGTGCGGTAATTAAACACGGTTATCATGATAATTAGAATTTAAACGGTAATACTAACCATCGGGAATTTTACCGCAGTTTATCCTTATACTGGTAATAATTACATCCCTAGTTTGTTTGTTTGTTTGTTTTTAGACTCACACTCATCTTGGGTGGTGTTTTCTTTGCCCTGTGCTGTCTAGGGCTGTGTATTAGCAATAATCTGGCAATACAATACAAATCCCAATACTAGGATCACGATACAATATATCACGATATATCAGATACTGTTAAAAAGGCTTTTTTTTTTTTTTTTTAAGATTATTTCCTGGAAGAATTGAATTACAACAGAAATATGCACAAATACTAAACATATTTTTATTTCAGGACAGGATCTAATGCTATATTACAAATTTTTTTCTAATTCTCCTGGTTTCTAAAGGAACTAACATCTGCTGCTCTCAGTAAAAACAGTAAAAAGTGCTTTTAGGATGCTTCAAATAACCATTATTTAATAAAATAGTGTTAAATAATAATAAAGATATAAACAATAAAGAAAAATAAAAATGAAAATCCACCATATCTGCATTTGAATAAATACCTAAAAATATTGATGCAGTACTTTTTAATATCGATACAGTATCATGAAATGAAATATCACAATATATTGCAGAACCGATATCTTCTAACAGCCCTAGTGCTGTAGTCAGAACAGAAGAACAGCAGAACCAGCTGGATCCTAAAGCTCATCATTCTGCACAGTGTCTCCTTTAAACTGGATCTGCATTCTTTCATCTGTAATCACTCATGTATCTGCACTAAACATTTTTACAGGCTATTGACCACATGTTCTCTGGTGTCCCTTCAGTGTGGTCCATGTGCACTAGGATGTAGAGCTGCAGCTGTTGATTATTTTTGTAATCGGTTAATCTACTGACTGTTTTCTTTAATTTGAATAGACGAAAAAGAAAGGACAAATATGAAAAGGACAAACAACTTGTCCTTTATTCCAGAACCAACAACCATAAAAAGTATAAAAGTAAAAGGATAAAATATCTATATAGAAAAAAGAACAACAACAGTATAAATGTATATATAAAAATATCTATAGACATAAACAACACCAAACCAGTCCAATAACATCTGTAAACACATCTGTCAGTTCAGCCTACAACACTGATACCAACTGAACATGGAACTAACATACAAGTTAAAAAAATAAAGACTAATATTTGTAATGTTTGTGTTAAAGATTCACAGTTTAAAGGTGATGGTTCCAGTGAATTAAAGTCAACATATAAACTAGTTCCTCCAGAAAAATGCAAAAGTCCTTGTAATGAAAATGTGTTTGAGAACAAAATAATGTCATTGTGTTTTTGCAGTTTGTACTGAACACTGGAACACGTCATCCAGGCTGAACTTTTTCCTTGTGTGATGTCCAAGAACTGTTGTGTGATTGGTTAGAAATTTGAAGTGGGTGTGGCTTAAAAGGTTAAAGGTTAACTGTCTTTTTTATCCCTGTAGATCACAGGTGTCAAACATACGGCCCGGGGGCCAAATCCAGCCCGCCAAAGCTTCCAATCCGGCCCGCGGGATGAATTTGTGAAATGCAAGAATTACACTGAAGATATTAACAATCAGTGGTGTCAGAATCATCTTAATTCAGGTTCCACATACAGACACATACAGTCCAATTAGATTTAAAGTGGGTCGGAACCAGTAAAATATTATCAGAATAACCTATAAATAAAGACAACCCCAAATTCTGTCTTTGTTTTTTTTTTGGTGTAAAAAAGTAAAATTACATGAAAATGTTTACATTACCAAACTATACTTTTACAAAAAATGTGAATAACCTGAACAAATGTGAACAAATAGAAATATCTTAAGTAAAGTAAATGCAATTTGACCAATATTCTGCCTGTTACTAAATGTTTTGTGCAATCATAACGCACATGTGCAAATGATAAACCGATAAACACAGGCATAACATTGTTAAAATTGCACTTGTTTTCTTAAGACAATTCAAGTTGTTTATATTATTCAGGTTTTTAAGGAAACTTTGTAGATGTAAACCTGATCATAATATAATTTTACTTTTCTCACTGTTACTATTTTACTGGTTCGGCCCACTGGAGATCAAATTGGGCTGAATGTGGAACTGAACTAAAATGAGTTTGACAGCCCTGCTGTAGGTAAATTTAGTCTCCACATATAATCATCCTAATACATACACACTACTTGGCATTAGGGGTTAGCATTAGCACAGATTAGCATCAGTGAGCTGCCCTTCAAGGTGCTCACAGACCATCTCCACATCTACATAGTACTTGTTCTTACCACCTTCAGAAAACAAAACCATTTTTCTGTTCTGCAGAGTATGTCGGAGTCTTAAAGCAGTGTTTTTCAACCTTGGGGTCGGGACCCCATGTGGGGTCACCTGGGATTCAAATGGGGTCACCTGAAATTTCTAGTAATTGATTAAAAAAAACGAAAAAACTTACTAATAAAAAATATATGGTGAGTTGAGAGAGACAATCACAATCCATAAAAGACATGACAAACTCTGAAGCTGAAACTAGTTTCTTTTCCATCGGACATCTGCGCAAAACTTTACCAATATTTACTAAATGTCGAAAAAACAGAAGTGCGTAAAATCGGTTTATCCATTAAATCACAAATGCAACCCTTTGTTTATTTATTATTGCGAGATGACACGAGAAGTCATTCCATAAACATGAACGTAAATATGGCGCTGATTTATTCAGATATATTCATTATTATTCTATATTACCCCTCTATCTCCTACTAAATTAAAAATTGATTGGGTTTCCTGGTGTGTGCTCACAACTTCTATTGTTGTAACAGATGTCAACATCTGTTTTTTTTAACTCGTCTGACTCTAGTTGCAAAAAAAGGTCTTTCCATTGCAGTTTTGCATGATATACCATTTGTGCTACGCCCAAAAAACCCACCTCTTGCCAGCACAAAAACTTTTAATCGAAAAATTAGACTTTGGTAAAATTGTCATTTTTCCATTAGGTACATTTTTATGCGCAAGTTATATTTGCGCAATTTGAGGATCAATGGAAAAGCGACGACTGCAGCACTGTGGTTCTGTTTATCTGTCAAATGTTCATTGCAGTCCGTTTCATATGCTGCAGCTCTTTCATAATTCATAGTTTGAGTTCTTGTTTGTTCAGTATTAATTGTCAGCCTTGTAAATCCAAGCTGGACTGACTGTACATATCCTGACCACGGAAAATAAAATTCTCCCTTTGTGCAGTAATCTACACCTGGATTTACTGCCTCTGTCCACAAGAATATACATTATATAGACTAAATGTCCTCTAACATTATTAATGTTTAGGGCTGGGTAAAAAAAAATCAATTTGATCAATCTTAGATCGATTTCATTTTAATTTTGTGTAATCGATTAATAGTTGATGAGATTGATTTTTCAGAGCAGGACTGGGAGTACGTGGAAGCGTGGGCGGCTCTATTTTGCGAACCCCTGGGGAAGGTGGGGCGTTTTGGTCTCGCTCGCGACGGCTCTGGCGTGGAAAAGACGCAGAGGAAGGGTGGGGAAAACCCCTCCACTGGTCCTCCCGGCCTCAAACTTGAACCCGCAGTGTGAAGGAACTGGCCGGCCAGAGGCTCTCTGAGGTGAGTCGTGGAAGCCGGTCGTTCTTGGAATTATAACTTGGATCCATACTATCACCTATAGCTGAGTATGGAGTTAGAGGAATTGTAAAGCAACAATGTCCGACCACTGTACTACCCCCCCCCCGCTCCCCGACCAACAATACGCGTGCACCACAGAATAACAGAATAAAGATGACGAAGAAGCAGATTCAGCTCCTTCCTGCTGAAATGTCTTATTTATTTCCTTTCTAATATCAATATTGATACCAGTATTGATGTGTTGCATGACTGCGGTAGTCAAATAATCAGGTTACAACTCAAAATTGTACTTTGGTATCACTAAATTAATCTGAATCAATCAATTAATACTGAATCAGATTGATACTGGATCGAATTGAATCGAATCATGATTAATCGATTCAGAACCTTATGAATCGAAATCGAATCGATTATGGAAATTGGCGCTGATACCCAGCCCTGTTAATGTTTATGTGCAACATAGTATAGCAAACTGTTACATGATCAAAAACAAATAAATTTTAGTAAAAAAATGTGTCAGTTTTGAATGTGTGGGGTCTCTAGTGATGTTTAAATGGGGTTAGGAGACAAAAAAGGTGTGGAACCACTGCCTTGAAGCATGTATTGTGAGACTGTCTGGGTCTCACCTGTCCCATAGTTGGTCCTTCACAGATGCACAGAGGACCATCAGTCAGAACACTTGGAGACAGGATTGACCACATGTTGGACCGGTTCAGATGGTTTGGGTCTCCTGTCTGTCTTTGCTCCATTCTGTCTGTCCCACATAAATAATGGAAGCTAAACACCAGAGTTTTAAGGCTTTAAGGGTTGTTTTAAATGTCAAACTTCCACGTGTGAAATTGCGAGACTGATCTCTTGAAATCCTGTTGTATGTCACACCAGTTCTTATGGCATTTGGCTGCTATACGTACTAGAGATGCAACAGTACAGGTTCTCCACGGTTTGGTACATATTATGGTCTTTGAGTCACAGTTCGGTTCGGGACGGTTTGGACACAGAGGTGGGCTGGAGCCTGGCTCTGCGCCAAAACATACCTGGGAGCTGATGGAGAGTCTTAAGGATAATTTCTGTTCCTTTCCGTACATAAATAGGTTTGTCCATTTTTAATGTTGTCATGCGTCACTGCCTTCATACTAACATGCAGGGGTGTAAGAAAATATCAGTTCTGCAATATATCGTGATATTTCACTTCATGAGACTGTATCGATATTAAAAAGTACTGTATCGATATTTTTAAGTATATTTTTAAGATTAATTTTTGTTTATCTTTTTTTGTTTATCGTGCTCTTTTATTTCTATATTCACATGTAGGGATGTAACGATTACCAGTATAATGATAAACCGCGGTAAAATTTCTGACGGTTAGTATTACAGTTAAAATTCTAATTATCACAATAACCGTGTTCGATTACCGCACTTTGAAAATCACAGTGATGCTGCTCATTCTCTGGAGAAGCAGCGTCACTCCAGGCGTGCGCATGCACTTTGTAATGTTTGGCCTCTGAAAACACGGTGGAAGGCACCTGCATGGACAGAGCTCCAGAGTTTTGGGATAATGGGCTCCCGCAAGGACCCGGTCCGTCTGATTGCACGCGCACGGACCTGGGTCCGTCCGAGCAAGCGAGCAGTGCATGGACACGGTCTGTACGAGCGCAGACCTGGTTTGTCCGAGTGAGCGAGGCACGGACCTGGTCAGTACGAGTGCACACGTGCACGGAATGGGTTCGCACTACTGTAAAACCCTCCCCGGCCCCCGCTGCTTCAGATCCTCACCCAGCAGAGAAACCGTCTCAATACAGATACTCAGGACAAACTCTAGTCAGTTCAAATGAGCCCAAACCAGTGAACTTCAGCTGTACAAAGACACATGATGTGTGTAAAAACCAAAGGAGAGGAGGCTTTATGAACTGAAGGACATTCAACAGTAAATCCAGTGCCTGACCTCCAGAGGAACTGGACCATATGACACTGTTGTGGTTGGTCTGTCACTGACCAGGACTGAACCACTGACCAGTCTGGATCAGATCAGCCTAACATGTTTTAAAATCCTCATTCTTTCAGAACATTTACATTTGTTCATTAAATAGTTCAGGAAAATAGGACTGTTTCACTTTCTGTTTGTGTGTGTACAATAGTGGATATGTGTGACACTGTGAATGATTTGATCTGGAAAATGTTCAGACAAACTCCACTATGACCTGTCCAACTACTTTTTTTCTCACTCAAAAACACCTCAGGAGTAAATAGGAGAACTGATAAGGAATTGGATTGGTAAATAGAATCCACAATAGCACTAATATTGATAAAATCCTATTAATTTCCACCCCAACAGATATCCGTTTTGGCCATGAGGTGCTATCTTTAATGCACATTTGTATGTTTGATGTTGACATGTTAATATTTTAATGTTCCTGCAACAGAAAGTACATTGTGTGTGTTATTTATTTGTTTTTTCAAAATACAACTTGGTTACATCATTTCAGTGTGTGTATAAGTAGTTTTTGAACATTGTGAACACATTACAACAATACCGCAATAATAATGATAACCGTGATGATTTTGGTCACAATAACCGTGATATGAAATTTTCATATTGTTACATCTCTATTCACATGAGTATTTTGCTTCGTTGTTTGTATACTACAACAGTAGTACTATGATACTGCAGGTCATATATGTAGTTTTTTGAAATTGATAATAGTTACTTCAGTCATCCTAAAAGCACTTTTTACCGTCTGAAAGATGTTAGTTTTTTTTAAATTGGAATTGCACAAAAATAAAGTTCTGATGTTGGATGATTCAGGGACTGTGCACTATGCATTCTTTTCACAACTAATAGAATATGAACATGTAAGCAGGATCTGAAACTGTAATGTTTTGTAAAACAAAATTAATTAGTTAGTTACTTAGTGTGTTTTTGTACTGGTAAACTCGCCTGTTAAAACTTTATTTATCCAAATGGTGCACTTTAAGTTTTTCCAGGAAATAATCTTTAAAAAAAAGAAACAAATCAAAAAATATCGCCTTGTTAACAGTATCGTGATATATAGTATCGTGATCCAAGCGTTGTGATTTGTGTCATATCGCCAGATTCTTGCCAATACACACCCCTACTGATATGCATCATGTACGTTGGAATGAGTGTTTGTCAATCAATCCACCAAAGGGCGCCGCTCTTAATTAACCATACTGTACAAATACCATGAAGAAGAGGAAAGTTTTTTGAGAAGAAGAAGAAGAAAGTCAATAATAACAAACATGGCCACGACAGAGGAGGTTTTACTAATGTGATACTAATGTTAATATTGAGTTGGTATTTGGAAGTAGGAGGGCTGTGCTCTGCATCCGACTCCAACCAATGACGGTAGAATTCTGGAACTCAGTCGTCTTGCAAAGCTCTGATATAAACCACGAGTTGTCTGGGAATGTAATTTGAAAATGACAAATGAGCCGTACTGCAGTACATGGTCGTACTGAATGGTACAACTTTGATGTGTACCGTTGCACCCCTAATACGTACACATTTGTGACCTTTCGTGTGTTTTTCAATGCCATTTGGTTGTGTGTCAGTTTATGCTAAAATCTGCGGTTCACATATCCCTAACCCTAACCGTCAGTGTGTGGTATTTGACGTGGCGTGAATATACACAAAGAAAGCTTATAATGTGTACAGATAACAGGTCAGTTAGAAGTGGTCTGTGTATTTATGACGTAATTGCTGTAGTTGATAGTTAAATGATAAATTGTAAAAAAAAATTTACACATCCTCAAAAAGCACAAACATATTACGTAACATAAATTAACACTGTAAGCTGAATCACTGTAATTCATTCATTCATTCAGTCATTCATTCAGTCATGCATTTTTAATAATAATATTAATAATAATAATAATACATCTTATTTATAGGCGCCTCTCTTGGCACTCAAGGACACTGTACAATAAAACAGGAGAGTATAAAACAAGCAATAAAACAGAGTGAAAAATAAAAAGCAGGTAAAAAAATTGGTCAATGCAATTGTGTTCACAAAGAGAAAGCGGTCCTAAACAGACCAGGATTTTTGACCCAGTTAATCCTCTGGAAGTTTCCAGACCTGGACGTGTCTTCAGTTCATGACAGGGTCCAAACTAATGTGTACAATAAAATAAACACAAACAGTATTTTTCTGGTGTTACATTTGGAGTACCTGACATATGTCCCGTAGATATCATAACATATTTCATCATTTTTGTCACTGATATGAGTATTTTTAAATCCATATTTTCCAGCTCCATAGTCACAGGAAGAACTAAACAAGCCGGATGTAGGACTGTGGCCAAAACTGGTTCTGCAATCACATTCCAAACACTGTAGAGCGTGGTATCCTCTCCTCCTCCCCCCAGACTAGGGGATGACAGATCCTGCATGAGCATCTACTACTAGCGTTTCCACTAATCCTTGCCACCACAAATTTCATACAAAAAAATCATCACCAGAATTATTCTACATAAGTCTAATGTATAAAAGAACAGGACAAACGTCCTGCCCACTCAAATGAAAGTTTACACAGATTTAGGAGATGGGGAAAAGGGAAATGAGCCTTAAGATTCACGTACAAGCAGCACAGATCGCTACTTTACCATAACCCCCCCCCCAGTATTATAAGAAACTGACCCCCCCCGGCTGAACCACAGATGCTGGACTACCGAACCCCCCCTTTCATATTACACACCGCTACATGAAGAGGTCACTTCCACAGAAAACACTGAACTACAAGGAGCTACCATGGCAAGAGATAAGACCTACACCAGTACCTGGTCTCTTCACCAGTCCCGGACTGGCAGTCTGTTCACCAGGGCCAGGAGAAGGGACCGTAGCCCGGCCCTGGGAGAAGACACCGCCGGTCTGGGACCAGGTGCAGAGACCGTGGCCCCGGTTCTCAGTGGTTCTAAGGCAGAGCCGGTGTCACTGTTCAGATTCTTCTCCTCTTTCAGTCGTCTCCATGTTTCTAAATCATCTCCTATACATCTCCTTGTTTTGTTTCTCACTTTGTCACTTTGACGTATTTGGGAAGAATCAGAGTCCTTTTAGGTTTATTAACGTCAGACATTTCTGATCAGAAATGTTCCAGCT